>NW_015114084.1:80014-168652 GCF_001443285.1 Poecilia latipinna | reverse complement strand
GCCGGTAAATCTGACGCACACGCAACATTCGCAAACAACAAGCCGCTTTTCTCGGGACACAGAGGGATAATTTTTGCCTGAGAAAACAATGTGTTCGGACGCTGGAAAATACTGTTGTTATTTTCAAGTTGTGCTAAAAGGAGTTAGCCTGTCAGCGAAGCTATTTCAAAATGGCATCTCAACACTAAACATGTTTGAGCAGCACAGACGTCCCAACAATAAAGTTATTGGCCACACTTCACATTTTCAAAGGATTTTTTCAGTGATGATCAGATGTTCCTGAAACACTTACAGGCTGAATGGTTGACAATTTAGAATGCCTTTATTTTTGTCGTGCAGAAGCAAAACAATATTTCATAATATCAGCTGTTTCCTCCTGCCTGATGGTTGAATAACCTGAATAACAGGTTTAAAAACAATAAATATCTTTGTTTTTGAGCTTATATGTGTATTTATTCAGTCATTTAGCAGCACCACCTTGTTTTACTGTGGATGATGTGTTCAGGTGACCTTCTTCCACATGTTTCCTGTGTCCCCATATATCACGTGTCAAACTCGAGGCCCGCGGGCCAAATTCGGCCTAACGTTGCTCTTTATGTGGCCACATAAACACAACTTCAGAATAACAGTTGTTTGCTTAAATCTTACTTTGTAAGTCAAAACAAATCGGTTTTTATTTGAACAGTGGCACATCAGTGTAAAATGATATTTAACTTATTAAATGACTTTATTCCTGTCAGTAATTATCCCAGGTCATCACAAATAGAAGAACTTTATTGAGTTGTTCACAGACAGTCTGTCCTTTGTTTCCAGGGTGCGGTGGCCGGTCTGGGCGCAGGTCTGGTCGGGGCTTTCTGGGTCGGCATCGGCAGCATCGTCACCCGCAGCTCTGGCGCTAAGCGGCTGCCGCCCAGCTGCCACATCAACACAACCGCCGCCTTTCAGACGGCGATCGGCAACGTGACGAGGTTGGACTCCGGCCGTTAACGGCGAATGTTACCAGTGACTTTTTGTCTCGAGACTAACTCAACTCTGTTCTTCAGTCGGCCCACGGGGCTGCACAGGTTTTACTCTCTGTCCTACATGTGGTACGCCGGCTTCAGCTGCCTGATAGTC
This sequence comes from Poecilia latipinna, assembly GCF_001443285.1. NCBI lineage: Eukaryota > Metazoa > Chordata > Actinopteri > Cyprinodontiformes > Poeciliidae > Poecilia > Poecilia latipinna. The sequence continues at coordinate 167,536 of NW_015114084.1, read as the reverse complement.
ATCCTCGTCGGGCTGACCGTCAGCTTTCTCACAGGTATCCAAAACTGTGACATTTACTCATGCCGCCTCACTTTAATGTGAAACGTTTCTTCACGTTAAACTTTGCAACGTTTGTGTTTGTGCCAAGGCCCAATGAAAGAAGGGGAGGCGACACCTGGAACAGTCTATCCGTTGTTAGGAAAGCTGCTTTTTTTTCTGCCCGAACACAGGAAGAAGAACGTCTGCTGCGTGACTCCTCTGAGACCGGCCGTAAGTAAAGATGAAAGTTTCCGACCAAAACAAACAAGTCAGGCAAAAACTTTTCAATAGCTATTAATGATGGAAAAAGTAAGTACACCCTTGGTGCTTCACTTGGATTTATGAGGTTAGGTAACAACCAGTTGCTGCTATTAAGAAATTATAATTGATTATTTGACCTTCGTCAGGCAGTGTGACCTTTTGTGCTAAAACATCAAGATGGAAAGAGATCAGCAATGGCTAGAGCAACTGATGCCTTCTGTCAACCTGGGTAAAGACTGTAGGAAAATGTAAAAAACAATTACAAGTCTCTCATTTCATAGAGGAAAAACATGTAAGTAGAGCTGAAAATTAATTGTGATTAATCGGTTATTGAAATAATCCTCAACTATTTTAATAATTGATTAATCGGTACTTTAATTTGCTTAAAGAACAACAGCCTCAGATATTAAATAAGCTAAAACTGTGCAGAAAAATATATACATTTGGCATTTAAGATGTAAAAATCTTCATCCTTCAGTCCCAGTTAAACGATGTTTAACTAAAGTCCTACGGGGTTTAGAGTCCCTGTTGACGCTGTTTCAACTATAAACCTAGAGGTTGGAGTCCTTGTCAAACGGCGTTTTGACTAAAGTCCCAGAGGGTTAGAGCCCCAGATTAAGGACAGGGGTGCGGATGTCGTCACCCCAGGTTGAAAAGGGGTGCGGGTTTTAATGTTTTTTTAATCTTTTTTAATCTTTTTTTTTTCCAAAATCTCTTTCTCTTTCTTACTGTTTACTCAATGTCACATGCTGTTTTTTTTATTATTATTTAAATAACTTTGAAATGCCTTGCTGCTGAAATGTGCTATACAAATAAAATTTGATTGATTGATTGATCCTGTCCAAATTCTGTTAAAAATATCTCCTGTTCTGACCTTTGGTTATCCATTTATTAATTGATTTATCCATAAATGAATCAGATCGCCCTTACACTGCACTGATATTAAGTCAAGCAGGGCTATAAATGATCAATCGTAAAGGAATACCATCTTATTTCATCTTGGGGAATAAAATATATATATTTAAAAAAGGAATTGAATTATCTGTTTATTTGCATCCCGAATATTGTATGAAAAAGCTTCCGAATGTGGTAAATTTTATTTATCCAATTAATCGATTGATTGTCAGAGTAATCGATGGAACAGATAATTATTAAAATTATTGTTAGTTCCAGCCCTGCACGTAGGACGGGTTCCTATCCTTCCAGAAATTGAAATCTATGTAATTTTTCTCCGAGGTCAGATGTAGAAATTAATTTGCTGCGTGATACTCGTCAGAGAACTTACTAAAGAGCAGTAGAGCTGCAGCTGAAACTCCACCATATTGGGTGCCACGTCAGACAGAAAGCAAACGCATCGTCTCAGCAGAGACTCCTCATGCCAACAAGACCTTTCCAACCGTTAACTCTTCTGTGCACCACATTCTTTTGTAGGCAAATGTGATTTCACAGGACCAGTGTTGACTGAATAAAGTCACTTACATGGTTCTGAAACTTAAAACGTCTAAATCAATTCCATCTGTCTCTCTCTCCGCTTTAATGTCATTTTTTCCTTGTTGTCCTAAGATCCCATCCCCACAAGGGCCACGTTCACACAAAGAAAGCAATGGAACCACCAGTGGGCAACACACACCATCGCAGCAGCAGACAGAGCGTTTGCTGCCTGACGCCGACTCCCGTGTTATCGAGTACGAAACAGCGGTGTGACGTCGAAGTCGTCCACCCTCGAGGACGGAAATCTCTCAGAACATAAAGCACTTGGAGCGGAGTTCTGCATTTGCATGTAGATTACAATGCGTTTGTCGTTGTGATGCCTTTCCTTCGGGGTGAGGGATTTTTATCAGGTTTGCACTTTGAGCCACAGAAGCAGCAGCAGCAGCAGCTCCAGACTGATGTTTTTTTTTGTGATTGAATGATTCGCAGCGGAGAAGGTTTTGTAGATCTCAACAGTATGTTTCCGTTCCAGTCAGCTGCTTGAATGTTTCAATAGATTGCCTTTATACTTGTGAAAGTGCACTATGATGTTACATAAAAATCGAAGATTAATGAGCTGATGAGCAAGTTGATCCTTTTTAGACATTAAAAAAAATGTATTTTAATATTTGAGAAGCACTACTACATCATACATCAGATTTCAGGTTTTATTTGAAAGCTGACCCGCTGGTCACGATTTTTACTCTCTACAATTTTGCTATTGACTGTAACACAAGCACCAACAAATTGTGCTGGAGTCTCTTTTATCAAGGTGCTAGTTTTCAATGCAACAGAAAAGGAGGAACGGTGCAAGGTTGTTTCCATTTATGCATTGTTGCATATATGCCTAATCCTTGACAAAACTAGGTGGAGTAAAGTTGATGTGTTTATAGACCAAAAATGTTCAATTAATTTCGGAGTACGTGATTGATCAGAGACGATCCACAACAAACTGGCAGATTCAAGTCTTTTTCCGATTATTTGTTGCATCTCTACTACTAAAGCTGTGAGACTTGGCACCCCAATTACTTCTCTGACTGTGTCCTGGAATTAAGACTGTAAAACCAATTTTCTACATAAGATTAAAAATTTGTAATAAAAAGTGTCTAATTTTTTTATTATATATTTTATTACTTAAAAAATACTCATTGTAATCTACATCTTGTGGAACACTGACAAAACAGACTTGCGTCTTTACGTCCATTCAGTACAAGGGACTTAAGCATTTTGATTTATGCTGCTTGAACCTTTTTACACAACTGCACTGTAAAGGGATCTATGTTTTCTCACATTGGTAATGCAAATATACACAATGAAATTCTATGAAGTAATGTTTCAAAGCATAAAGAGTAGTCAAATGTATTCTACTTCATGTAGCTAAAAGGTTTCAGTAAAAGGTTTCTTTATGTTCAGGGAACAGTCCCAACAACCCAAAAGCAGAATGACTGACATTTTTGTCAAAATGTGTTTAAATTTTAGTTTGCATACAATGTGGGTGTGCAATCAGTGGCCCTTCACCCACACTACAGAACAAATGTGGGCAATATAAACTTAAGATTTTAGTACAAAAAGTTGTCATTTTTATTGTGAATTTGAAAAAATATTTACAACTTATTTTAATTCTTTTTTAGGCATTTCTGTGGCTCTATCAGAGCTCAGGGTTTCTCTTCGCATTCTAAAAGTCTTAAAGTCATGTCTATAAAATTATGGCTTTGAAATATCAGTTGGCGCTAATTGCAGGTGTTAAGTTTTGTTGCGTCAGGACTGTTCAGTCTTGTATGAATGTTGTTTTTTTCTCACGAGATTTTTCTGTCATTCAAAGGTTTGAGTCGCGCGCATTCTGTGACTCGAGGCGGGTGGTAGCTAGCTGATTTTGCTAACTAGCTTGCTTTTTGCGTCTGTCATTAAAGTGCAAATGCGTCAGTAGTTGCCATCATCTCACTTCTGTTGTCAACATATGAACCAGCAGGACCCCTTATATTTATGATTTTTTTAAGACTTGAATTTAATTCAAACTGACATTAAAAATTATGTTAAGTCTTAAATATGATTAGCTAAAATCTGCAGATGCCAGCAGTGGAAGAAATAGTTCAAATAATCATTCTGACAATAGAGACTGTTTATAGGGTTTTCAAATGTCATTGATAGGAATTTATCATTAATCTAAAATCTTAACACTTTTCCACACATCTCACGAACCAGAAATGTTTCAGTGTACATGTAATTACTGATGATGTGTGTGTGTGTTCAGGTCTTTTGCATCACTTAACTGACAAATGTCCCTAATATTAATTTAGCTGTAATGTTACTTTGTGTAAAATGAACTGTGTTTTTGTCAAACATGCTGTGTATTGATGGTACAAAGAACAGGACTAATATGCAAAACCACTATTTGCTGTTCTGCAACAGTTTGCACAAGGCACTGTAAGGACTATCTAGAAATTCAAATAAACACCAACCCTGTGAGAGGCTGATATGACAGTTAAAGATGACAAGAAACCATAAACTAATTGCAAAATTTTACAAAGCTGCATTACCATCATTATTTAAAACCAAAATAAACTCTATTAAAATAGAAACCTGTTTAAAATTGATGAATGAAAAATATTTTTTTGCTCTTTTCCGTGAGATAATAGATAAACTGACTAATTGATCAGTGCCAAATAAAAACATTGTTAGATGTTGTACAAACTGGAAACGATCCAGTGACAGGAGTCAATATAAAGATCCCTCAGACATTTGGTTAAACTTGATTAGATGGTGCAAATTTCTGAGTAATCGGGTTCACCTTCAAGGTTAATGTTTGACTCTGAAATGTTAGAATTTAAATATTTAAATAAAGTAAGTCCTACTTGAATAAACCTTTACCACTTTTCTGAGTCTCATAACTGATATTTGATGATGTCATTGGAAAAAGTGTGTCCTTATAACTAAATGTTTTGAACTTTAGCATAGAGATACCCAAGTACAGTTCTTTAGATGTGGACCAGGTCCTAACAAACTACAGAAAAACAGCAGAGTTCAGTTTAGAACAGGGACTTAAACATTATCAAATGTTTAAGAGAAGACTGTGTAATCCATACCTGGTATATGAGGTATAGTCACAATAAATAGGAAATTATGTGTTCACTGTTTGTACACTTATACAGGTGCTGTTTTTGGATTTCTTTGGAGATTCTTTTTACAATTCAACTTTCAGATTCTCTCCAAGTTGGCACACTGATCCATATCATAGGTGTGGTTGAAATAAATCCTCTTTTATTCAAATTAGTCTGTGTTTTCGGTGGAACATTTTCATATGAGAATTTTTTAAAGGTGACAGAACCATAAGCTAATACAATTCAGAATTAATAGTTGTAAAATCTTTCTGATATTGTTTGATTTTTAAGTCTGCGTGGTCAACACGAACCCCCAGCAAGCTAGCGCAAAAATAGTGTTTCCGTTTTCTCTGTAGATATTGACAGTCTGAACGAACTTAAAGTAGTTAATTTTATGTTTGCCCCCCCAAAATTAATCCCATTTTAATGGAAAAATTGTGTTAATTTTTCACAGTATTTTATTCACAGTATTTTAGCTCATTTATAAATGTCACAATTTCAAACTAAACATTTAATAAGGAAACTAGATATTTAGCTCAAAGCTAAATGGTTAGCTAAAGTGCAAATTCACGAGGCGAAGCCCGGAAGTGGACTATCAAAATAAAACCTGCGTCTTGGCTGTAAACGTTCGTAGCCAGTAAAACGACTCATTTGATGGTTTAAGCTGAAATGTTGAACATATCGCTAAGAAAAGAAACAACAATGAAGAGATGCAAGTTAGGCAGTCACGCCGGTAGGAATTTATTTGAAGGTTCACAAGACTTTGCAAGGTTATGGGTAAGTGTTTACAAACTAAATATTTAGCATACGAAGTAAATATTTATTTTGAGGCTGTTAACTAAATTAAATTAATAGTTTTATTAACAAACTAGTTAATCAGTCTATTACTTAGCTAGTTAATAAGCTAACTCAATATTTGGTTTGAAGCTAAATATATAGCTAGCTAGCTAACTGAATATCTATTTTGGAGCTAGATAGTTTGTAAATGTAATATTTATCTAACTAAATATATAGTTTGACACTGACATTTTAAATGAGTAACAAAGTGGAAAATATGACTAAAAATGAACTCCCTTTTCTTCGTCCTATGTCAGGCTAACTACAGTACGAGAAAAATATGGCCACGCACCGCGGCTTTTCAAATTCTTATTTAGAGGTAAATTAAATTACTATCACATTGTTTTCAAGGAATATTAACTCCATTTGTTTGTCTGCTTTAAAATATTAGGTGTGTAGAAAATGTAATGTTATGAATTAGAATAATTAGAATGTTCTATCCTTGGGATTCATTCAGCCTAAACCCAGATTCATAGCTCTGTGAAAAGTAAAGTAAAATAGTCTTCCTGTGGTGTTGCAAAAGGAGATAACTGGATGTAAATACTTTTAAGGGCGTATGTAAAGCGTCTGAAACATTCATTGTTTATAAATTGTTTTATTTAATTGCTCTGCCTATAGAATCATTCTCATGTTTTATTTGGTTTTAATGCATTTTGATAAGTGTATTTAAAATTACTGTTGGTTTTTCAACCCTTCCTCATCACAATTTAAATACCTTGTATTAAAGTCTAGATTTGACATAGAGAAAACACAAAAGAGTCTTAATTGCAGGTTTTACATCTGTTATGGTACAAACTAAGCTGTGTACATTTTAGAGTATTTAATACTGGCTACATAACATGTATAGCTTACTCTTTAAACTAGTAAAATAACTTCGTGCTGTCTTTTATTTTTTTTTAAAGGAGGGAAAAATACCTGAAATATAATACTTTATTTCATAACAGCTACAGATCCATCGAGATGGCATGATAAAACAAAGAACCGTCTGTAATCTGATTTGACAGTCAAATTAAAGTGTCGCTGGAGCCATTTTTGTTTGCATGTCCTCCATAAACCTGGTGTGAAAACTGGCTTTTTCACTGGACGGCTACTTTTTTTCGGCCAGTTTGCTGCTGTGAAGGTTCACAAGGTTCACTGATGTGCGTCAAGAAAACACAGGTGAGCTCATCTTTTTTTCATAATAAATATATATGCAATTATTTAGTTGTAGCCTGTCTTAGGTTTTTATGTTTTTAATGATGAAAGCAATTAATTAATTAAGCAATTAATATGGTTTTGATGACGCATTCAGTGCGCTGCATATTTTGAATTTTTTTAAACATAACACAAAAACCTCTTGCCTCTAACGCCATAAATGTCAGTATGTGTATTGTTTAAAATAATTTTAGCAATAAAAGAGATTCATTTGAATTTGTGCACTCTAAAAATAAAAATATACAATTTGTGCAACACGGATGAAGTGTCAGTGATTCAAGTATGTGTCTGATGAGTGTCAGATTTTTATCACAGTTTTTTGTCCTGACTCAGTCGATGTGACCAGTTTCATGTGTTTATCTGTAAATAAGCATTACTCCTGATGTTGACAATAAGACCAATTATGATTATATATAAGAGATGTAAATGCATTCTAGAATTATGATCCATAAAAAACAAATCCAAATGTAACATGTCTATAAGAAGACTCACATTAACAAAATAATTATAGTTGTTAAATATTGTAGTTTTGTGTGTTTTTGCTAAATAGGGACATTTAAGGTCCACAATCCTTTGTACAAAATTTTTGTAATCGCATTGCAGTTTTACAATTTTAATAAAAACGATACAAAAATAATGTAACATTTACTATTTTAATAGCTTTATTGTTTTAACTCTTTAAATACAGAAAATACTGTGAAACGTATTTGAAATTAGATATAAAAAGTGAATTTTAGTTTTATATGTTCTTATTTATGGCCCGCAGTGTTCCTGTGCGTCACACCCAGTCGTCCTATTAACATACAACTGCAGTCAATTATTTTAAATCTAGATCAGCTCAGCCATATCTATGGTCACTTTTGCAACTTTCTACAATATTTAATTAGTTGTTTTTCTGTCTTTTTTTTAATGAAACATTTATCCGTGTAAGTAGGAAGGATTACAAATAAAATTGGGTCACAGGATTACAGATCCACAAGTGTAAGGCAGACATCCTTGTCCCAGCCCATCCTGGGAAAACCTGAGTTGTTTCTAAGTCAGAACTTTCACATAAGTCCCTCCAGTAAATTCTGGATCTTTTGGTTTTCCTCCCTGTGAGAGATACTAAAAAACTAGCAAAAGGAAGTTTACTTATCAGATGCCTAAGCTTTTTCCTCTGACTGTTTTCAGTGCAGAGAAACATCACCTTTACACTGGGATGATGGACGATGGCACAATAGGCCTGTCGCAATAAGCAATAAATCAATTAATCGCATGATAAATTGAAAAAATCTCAATATTTTCCAACGATTTATCATCTTTCTCTTTTATCTCTCTTTTTATGCCAAAGATTTAATAACAAAAGTCTTCAGTCTGGTGCTTTGGTCTCAACTAACCCGTTTTTTGAAGGACAATTTTGTTTACAGAGGCTTCATAATTCTTTTTTTGTTGTTTTTGTTTATTTATTTTGGATATTTAAGATATCTTTCAGTCCAGTGTTAAATGTTCATTAGAAGTTAACGTGTATTGATCATTGAGAATGTGTTCTTGCGTTATATTATCTGAAAAAGGTTTCAAAGCAACAATATTATCGTTTATCGCAACAATTCCTGGGACAATTTATCGTCCAGCAAAATCTGTTGCCATGACAGGTCTAGGTATGACACAGGAACATGATCCAAACAATCAGAGTTTTACTTGGTAAAGTTTTACAATCCAGTGAATTAATTAAAAAAAATTTTTTACAGGATCAAGATGTGGGTCTTCATATTTCTCTACATACTGAGTCTAAACTGTCAGGTTTGTCATATTCCACAAAAAGATACTAAAAATTAAAATGAAAACATCAGATTTAATAAAATTGTTTTTTTCCTTTGTAGACCTCTACAACAGGTAAAGAGTATTTCTTTAAAGCTTCTGTTTCACTGGTTGTTGGTGATGATGGTAAAGGCTTCACAGGTTACCAACTGGGGGTGCTCTTTACTTTAAAGCTGCAGTATGAAACTTGTATAAAATTATTTTTTACATAATTGTTGAAAGTGTCACCATGTCATGGCAGAATAGTAAGATACAGATAATCTGTCAAAAAATCAAGCTCTTCTGACTTCTCCCGTTGCTCCCAGTGCTAACTAGAAATAACCAGAGTCAAGAGGCGGGTCTTAGCGCTGTCAATCACAATGTCGTGTGGCGCTGCTCATCCCTCTCCTATTCCCTCTTGCTCTCTGCTAAGCTGCAGCTATCAGGGAAAGTTGTGAATGCTAAGGCTAGTAAGTGTAGCCACAAATGCTGGCATATAAATGGTTTTCCTGTAAGTTGTTTCTCTGCCTTTCGCACATTTTTATTAGCAAGTATGTGAAGTTGAGTGACAGCGGTAAGACCCTCCTCCTGGTTCTGATTGGTTGTTTTTTTTGGTCAGGAGTGATGCATTTCATTAGACGTCAATAGTAGCTCATGGAAGAGGTGGAAGAGATTGATCTTTTCACAGATTATCTGTCTTATATTATACTATCAGGACACATTTTAACAAATTTGTAAAAAAAGTATGTTCATAAAAGTTACATACTGCACCTTTAAGCATCAATTAATGTTTCAGTTTCTCTTTGAAAGTTTCAGAGAACTCAACGCAGATGTATTATGCTAAACTGAAAATAGACAGAAGTGCAATTCAGAACATCAGTTCAAAGCTGAACTTTAATGTGAAAGGCAACTTGAGCATCGAGGACGTTACAATGACCACAAGTAAGAAAGAAACAAAGGAAGATTCCAAGTACTGTACTTTTAAATTTGTCAGTTCCAGAAAACCAAGTCGATAAAACTTTGTTTCTTCAGTTTTTTTGTTTGTTTTATGATTGTGTGTTTCTTCCACCCCCAATAAGAATGTAAAGAAAACAACAATGGTAACAAAACATGTAAATGCGAAGAAGGCCACAAATGGAGTGATGAAGTTCGTCTCACAGGGGTAGATTGTGATGAGAAGAACTGCACCCTCAAGGCTGACTCTAATTCAATGTGCACTTTAAGCAGTGCAGGCATGTGGACTTTTACTGTTCATTTCACCAAACATTTTAAACTGTACATGTGTGGAGAAAGGGTTGATGCTCTGTAACCTTCTACATTTTGTTCTTAACAGTTGATATCACAGGGAAATTCACTCTGGAGGGAGCTGAATTTGAATCTTGTCTGACAGATAAGAACTCAGGCACATATAAGGGTTGCCATAATAATCTGTTAAATAAGGTAAAAAATAATTTCCATAATTAAGATAATTATTCATTTGATACATTTAGAAATCCATAAATAATGCAGATAATGTCTTTTTAGATGAAAACCGAATACAGTAAAATAAGAGGATTTGACAGTCTAGCAATAACACAATTCAGGTACTTTCTACGCTAACAATAAAAAAATCTGCATGCATTGATTTTTTTAAATGTTTAAAATTATTTTTTGATTTTGTTTTTCACTAAAGTGTTGGGAGCGTTATTGTTGATTTTACAATGAAGATCGTCTCTGACGTTAGTTCGGGAGAACTGTTCAACAAATCTACAGCTCTGACAAAAACTCTAACAGGCAAAATGACTTTGGAGACTAAAGGTAATTATATATTTCACCGGTTGGATTCATATTAAAGTTACATTTCACAATAACTTTACATCCTGTTTTGTTTCTTCAATGACTTACAGTGATTTTTTTTAAAGACTTTCACACCAAAGTTAAAATGTAATTTTACTATGGTGGAAAAATAAGATAGTAAAGTTATTTAAGAAACCTCTTCAACTTTTTATATAATATTAATTGTGCTAAATAAATTTTAAAAGTAGATGGTGCAAAAAGAAGGCTGCATAAGTATACACACCCTGAAATTATCACTTTATCACATTTCTTTATTCAACAGCCCTCACCTTGACCAGTTTCCATCCTGCTAAGCCTCCTGAACTTTATATGAGGCTAATAAGGTTTTCTAAAACCTACAATAATTCTGAAATAAATGCAAAGTGTTCTAATAAGCTATCACTTTACAGGGTGATGCTAATGCTACCTCTTTATTATAGCTTTAAAAGAAAATTGTAAGAATTTTATTTAACAGACTAGTTTTTTTTCTTCAGTTGCATTTTAGAGGAAAAAAAAAATTACAGCCTCATTTTTTAAGATCATAAACTCCTGTGTAAACTTTTTAAAGTTGTAAACTTTTTAAATTCACAGGCATTGTCACTTTGGATATATCAAAGACATCAGTGCCATATCACGACAAAACTTTAGTTATTTGTAAAACTGAGAGACAGCTTAAAGCCAAACCAAAGTGGAATCTGCAAAGAGAAGATGGAGAGTTTCTCATAACTGATGGCAGCATCTCAACAGTGGAAGACGAAGAAAAAATAAGTACAGTCACGATTAAACATGTTAGCGAACTCTGGCAAGGTAAGTTTGTTAAAACCGCAACATTTCAGATCATTTGGCCCACAATACCTTGCGAAATGTTCACAACCCATTTAGTATTGTCATTTTGTTCAGTCATCCTTTCATGACAATTCAAGCTTAGTCAGACTGAATGGGTAGTATCTGTGAACAATTCTTTAAGTCTTTAATTGTGTTTAGCTTTTGACTTTGACTAGACCATTCTAGATACAGATACACAATAACTTTAAAAAAAAACAAAAAACAATACCAATAACCAATAGTTTTCTCGTTCTAAATGCCTTGTTTTGTGAAAAGCTTCACCAATGAATTTGAGTCCTGCTGGCTTATTGCTAACGTCGTTAGCATCCTGGGCATTCGCAAATACTTTGAATTCTCCACCAAAGCAATGGCTTGTGTTTAAGTTGACTGATCAGATTTGACGTGTTAAAGGTCGTGTTGTTTTTGTCCTCGCCAAACTGTCTCTCAACATTTGTTAACCAAAGTCAGCGTATCGTTTTCCTCCGAAACCTTAAAAGAGCCTCCAAACCAGTGGTTCTTAACCTTCTTTGAGGTACCAAACCCACCAGTTTCATATGTGCTTTCACTGAACCCTTCTTTAGTGATAAATAAAATATGATTTCTATTTTCCAAATTAAATATATATATATGTCTTTTTACTGGTGCACAAAATAAACCATGCATGAAAATCACCTTGCTCAAAGAACAAAACCATGAACTCATAACAAGTTACGGTATTACTTTATTCTGGCCCCCCCAAAATATTTCAGCCCCATAAAAGAATTTCAACCCCCAAAATATTTTTTTACTATTTTACTTATTAAAAATAAAGTTGGATTTTTTCAAAGAATTTAAAAATTTTTAATAACTTATTTTTTTATTTTATTTTAAATTTAATTTGTTTTTTGTCATTTTGAATCCACAAAATACTTTTTTGGGACCAGAATATTGCCCAAAACTTCATACGATGCTGTAAGGATCGGTTTGTTAACGGGTACAAATCCAAGAGCAGGCAGAGTGGCCCTTTCATCAAAACTGGATCGTTTCACCCTGAATTCAGCAAGCATTGTGTTCTTGTATTCATGTGTAGAACCCAGGTTAAGAATCACTGCTCCAAACTTACGCTTGTTATGTTCTCTGTTTACCTGGGCTGCATTCACATGGTGTTGGAAGTTCCAACTTGGGAGTCATTCGGACCTTTTATGTTTATATTTCTCTTGTTTGCGTGTAACACTCTGGGATAGTTGATTTATTATTTTTTAACTGTTTTCTGACGAATTTTAAAATTGTTTATTTGCAGTCAAAAATGTTTTCTCCAGTTATACTGACACCACTTTAACTCAGTGCAGGTCTCATGGAGGAGGAGTAGAAGTGCTCAGGAAAAAAAAGACAAACACCCAAACATTTTATCAATGCTATTCATTATGATAATGGACACATAAGAATTTAATTTCTTGTACCGGTTCAATAACTATCATGCATCCCTTATTCTAACAGATGAATATGCTTTGATGTAAAACATTTCAGCTCCGTTGTAGTTTCTCCCATTATTGCTGTGTATCTACCTCTGTCCATCTATCCCTTTTAGCAGAAAAGCTTGACAATACTACTGTAGTGTTTCCGAGTGGGGAAAAGTGTTTTTCACTATAAACAGCATTTTGCCTGTAGGGCAATAGGTTACAATTTGGTGTCACCTGCCCAGTGACACCAAACATGTTTCCAGTGTCTCCTACTTGACTTGTGTCAAACTGCCAAAAGGACAATGAATGTATTTTATTTTTCCTTCATAAACTCCATATTTGAGGAGTGTACTGTCAGAAATCCAAGCTGAGCAGTGGATTTTCTGCAGCTCCTCCAGAGTTAAATGATAAGGAGGACCCCCAGGCCTCTCCTATAGCTGTAGTACAAACCCCAAACACGCACTTCTACAGTGGCTTGCAAAAGTATTCATACCCTTTGAACTTTTCCATATTTTTTTTCAATATATTTGATTGCAGTGTGCAAAAGCAATCAGCCCCTTTTTGCAAGCCACTGGATTTTGTCCTCAGAGAACAGAATTTACATGTAAAAAACATCATGCAGTTTTATAGACTAATGCAGTGGTTATGAAATCTTTCAACTTCTGAGTCAGGGTATTTTATGAGTTTGCAAATAGTACTTCAGTGACAACACAAATTAGCTTAATCAATTATTATGTTTTTCAATTTCGTAACATTTTTGTAGAGGATCTCCAGAGCCAATACTTCTTGGTTCACAGCTCAGACTCCAGCTTTGGGAAGTACTGGACTAAGGTCTAACACAGTATGTGTTGTTATTGCCATAAGCAGGATTATTGAAATAATAATACATGAAAAATACACATGTACATATCAGTAATATACTACTTACATGAGAAAGTTCACAACTCTCAGTCTATGTCATAATCCTCATTGTTTTTGCTCGTGTGTGGTGGGGCAAAGATCCATCTCCTCAGTGTTAAGAGAAATGGGGTGTGTTCACCATTTTTAGAGCAGCAATATACAGCACAACTACTTACCCGGGGTCCATCACAGTGTTATTTGTCAGAATTGTACTTGGAAAACAACAGGAAAAGAAAATTAGTCTGTTGACTGAGCATTTATCACATAATGGTTGTCTAATCCCATGAAATATATTTCATACCTTTTGCCTCTGTTTGAGCCCTCCATGTTCTTCCTTCCTCAGGAGAGTACATATGTCTTTTTGTTGAACAAGAAGATCAAATAACTATAAACCATAAAGCCAACGCTACAATGGATATATGCCTCAAACCAAAGATCGACATTTCTGCAGATCCAGCATTTCCCTTGTGTAAGACAGAATCAACTGTTTTTGTTGTGAAAGTGAAGTGTGAGATAAAGAATACCACTGAAACGTACAGTGTGAGCTGGCAAGAAGGTGCCATTGAAAAACCCATGACTCCAGGTAGGAACCTTTTACTAGCGTTATTCATGTTTGCGTTTTGAACCATCTCCTAACTGAATTTATTCTTGTAATACTTGTCCTGTTTATGTCACTTTCACAGAGGGAGACAAACTGATTTATTCAGCTGATAAAGTAGTTAACTGTAAGTCAGGAGGGGACAGCTCTTCCACAGGTTCTCCACTGGTATATTGCAACTTTACTAATGAGTGCAACCAAACTTATGGTGCATCTATGAAGGTCGAAGTCATTTATCGTAAGTATCAGTTTGAGATAATGATGCCGTTTTATTTGATACAATGTATGTTCTTTACTGCAATGAAAAAGCATTTTTTTTAATTTGGTGGCAACAGTGGTAGTAGTTTGTCTCACAATCGGTGGGTTGCTGGTTTGATTCTGCCTCTGTCATTCTGTCCTTGGGCAAGACACCACTACTAGTCTTGCCTGCTAGTGGTGTCCAGAGAGCCCAGAGGAACCGGTGATGCCTCCATCCAGTAACTTGCCACCATCAGCATGTCAATGGATGAATGACTGAATGTAGTGTGAAGCACTTTGGGGTCCTTTAGGCTTGATAAAGTGCTACACAAGTACAGGCCATTTAACTTATGAAATGATGGAAATGCAAGTGGAATCAAACATTTGGGCACTTTCAATTCAGTGTAATCAATTCTGACCAGTCATGTATCTGATAGAGAAGTACTTTGAGAGTAATTCAGAATATCACAAAAATGTAGTTTATTTCGGTACTTCAATTTAAAAAATGTGAACATTTGCTTGATATATTTCAAGTGTTTTGATGATTATGTCTCAGAAAATGAAACTCAAGACATCTGGTCTTATAAGTTTAATAAAAGAAATATTAGAAACACATCACAGTCTGGACATTCAAGAAGAAGACTGCTGGGTGACAGATATCCAGCAGTCAGTGACACCCTACACAAGGAGATTAAGCAGAAAAAGATAATTGCGAAAGAAGCTAGCTGTCTATAGAGTCTTGTCTGCACACTTACTATGTTAAAGTTAAATAGAGGGAAAAAATGCCACATGAATATCTATATGTTGAGAGCCCATTCAAGAGTTTATGGTAAAGAGCTAAGGCATGCACGGCAGCTGAAGTTTAAGCTTTAAGAGTCACAGCACATATCCAGGGCTAAAGCTGTCACATGCCATGATTTCAGCAAATGCTGAGCCTGAGACGAAGCAGGAAATAAACCGGACTGTTTTTCAGTGGTCCAAAGTCCTCCTTTCAAATCAAAGTAAATTTTACATGTAATTTGAAATACAAGATTTTGGAATTTGGAGGAAGAGTGAAGAGCCATACAGTCCAAGTTTCTGGAGTGAATACAGCTTAGAGAATTTATACAAAATCACCCTCAATTTTATGATTCAAAAGAAACTGTTTAAAAGTTAATGTGATACTTTTTGCATTTTTCACAATAACATTTTTAAAGTTGGAGTTTTGCTCTGCATAGTTTTTGTTCTAAATGATTTTTTAAATTTGTGCTAAACAGCTGATGAAAAGTACTGTTCAGCGGAAGGTGAATGGGCAAACACCAAGGCCGGCTTTACTGCAGAAATAAAATGCAAGGATAAAGCTGGAACAAGAAAGCGAAAGTGTTCATCTGGGTGAGATTTGAACTCTTCACTATCAGATAACATTTGTTTCCTCTAACTTTGAAAAACACAATTTATGGTTTATTTAATTAATGAAACATATATATAACATTTAATTTTTGTGCTGACTGGTTTCATTAATGTTCATTTAATACTTTCAGGGAAACTGGCCGGGAAGGGATATGGGGTGACGAGGTTTCAGAATGTGTTGAAAAGGACCTCGCTAGTGTGCTGGAAACAGCTGCAGTATGTGAACTTTACTATCATATTAACTTCCTGTCATTGTACAGAAATGAGTAGTACAGTATACTTAAATATTCTTTCAACTTTTTTATTTTTATGGAATTACTGTAAATACGAATTGTTACTATAACAATTATTCCAATTGTTACTATATCAATTATTCCAGTATAATAATATACTTCAGCTTGCTGATTTAAGAAGTTGCTGTAGAATAAACTATAATAACTTTCATATTTATTGTGTTTTCAGATTAGTGACATTGGACTTGGCAAACTGGAGTCAAATGCTGCAATAGTATTTGAACGCTTTGTAAAGGTCACAAAGACATTAAAATTACCTGGTTATGCCAACATAAATACATCGGTCACAGTATTTACCACCATGAATGAAAAGTTAAATTTAACTACTATTACAAATGATTCAGCAATAGAAGTGAGTATCAAAGCATCTTGATTTTTATGAATTAAGACATAATCAGTATGCTTTCATAACTTTATTAAAAGGTTTATTTCATTACAAATTCACTGATATATTAAACAGTGTTAAGGTTAAAAGAAACCATGATGGCTAATAAAGCAGTTTCCAACTAAGCTTTCAGCCAACTCAAAGCTTTTTGGAAAAAAGTTAAATGTCACCAAACAATTGTTTTTTTCTAAGAAATAGCCTTTTTCAATGTAGTAATCCAGATAATTTATGCATCTTTATTCAATTAAAGAGTTTTCACTAAACTTCAAATTCCTAATGCCATAAAATGACACTTCTTACATGTCACAACCATCTTCTAGAAAATGACCTGTGATTCTGCTTTTTTTCAGAATTATCTATACTCATCCAGTCATTTGCTGAATAAAAGTCTTGAAGACTCATGGAATGAAGGCACTACTGACAACTCCTCACTTTCAATGGCTGAGAGATTCATGATTTCTGTTGAGAATTTAATTAAAATATCAAATCTGACTGTGGGGACTAGGAGGGAAAATCTGCAAGTGGATTTGTGCAATACATCCAACTGCAAAATCAATGTTTTCAATGTCTCAGTTTCAGTTTCAGGTGGAGTGAATGTGAAAACAACTGCATTCAAACAACTGGATAAATATTTGCCCCATCTTGACAATAAATCAGAGGTCAACAGTATCATTGTTTCCGCAACTGCAGAAAACGCAAGTGACATTTCCATAAAGTTTGAAATGATCAAACCAAGACCTCGTAATTTTGAGCTAAAATGTGTGTATTGGGACACTAAAAACCACAAGTTTTCATCAGAGGGATGTAAATGGGGGGGTCCCTCAGACGAGGGCCTATGTGAATGTAAGCATTTTTCCTCATTTGCATTGCTACTGTCCAAGGAGCCCCTGGAAGTCCCTGGTTTAACTTATGTAACTTATGTAGCTCTGTCAGTATCAGTGTTGTCACTCGTTGTCACTCTTGTGATAGAACTGATAGTCTGGAGCGACGTAGTCAAGACGAGTACATTATATTTACGCCACACTGCCCATGTGAACATTTGTCTGTGCTTGCTGATCGGTAACCTCTGCTTTTTGGCATCTTCTTCCAACCCAGAGAGTATTTCAGACCTTTGGTGTCGAACCTCTGCGGTGCTGAAGCATTTCTGCTATCTGGCTATGTTCTTTTGGACGTTTTGTTTGAGCGCCACACTTCTTCATCAGGCAGTGTTTTTGTTCCATAAGGTGAGCAGGGCAAACTATCTGAGGTTCTCGTTGGTTGTAGGCTACGCCATCCCCTTGATCATAGTCTTTGTCACGTTTCTTACCTGCAACGGTGGAGCTGAGGGAGTATATTACTTCAGGAAGACCTGCTGGCTGGTTTATGGTGGACTTTTTAAAGGCACTTTTTATACGTTTATCATTCCAGTGGGAGCAATTGTTTTCATTAATGTGTTCTCAATGCTTGTGGTTATCATGAAGCTCGTAAGCCACCACTCAGAAATACACCAAAAAACCGACATTTCACCAGAAAAGGAGAAAGCAGCAGCCAAAACTGTTGTGAGATCCATTATCCTACTGACCCCAATTTTTGGTGTGACGTGGATCTTTGGATTTGCCATTTTGATTTTTGATCTCACAAGCGGAATCGCAGCATATGCATTCGAATACATCTTCACCATACTCAACGGATTCCAGGTACAGTCAAAATATTTTATTCAATGTAACACATAAACAAGCTGAAGTATTTGAAATACAAGTACACTCTCTTTCAATTCCAGGGCTTCTTCATTTTGTTGACCACATGCTTCGGAGACAGAATGGTAAGGAAATGAGAAACTAGCCAGATAATGATACAGCTCAATGATGCTACACAGTGTGATCTACAAATGTGTCTAAGCTGTTGTTTACAGCAATGTTAAGACCTAATATGACTAGAGTGTATACACCCCTGTTTAAATTCCAGATGTTAGAGGAAAAAACTACATTTTCCACCTTTAATGTGACATATTGTGGTTTATTCAACTGAAAAAATGACTCTTTGATTGCCTTTGTGGACACACCCTGAAATTAATTAATCTACATAATGTCTAGGTGTCATTGGACTGCATTTACTCTTTTGCGTAATGCGTCCTTTAGTGAACAAAAAAAACGGTAATCTCACAAAATGATAATTTGGAGAAGAGTGCAATAGACCCAGAGTGTTCAAAAACATATCAACCTTAACAGTAACACTGAAGAAGCTGCAAACATTTCTGGTGTGAACTGGTTGTGTTCTTATTACAATTTCCTATATGCTGGATGCAAGACAGAAAGTCCATGTAAATCCCTTTCTAACCAGACTAAAAAATCCATAACATGTGGAGCTTTTGACCACCAGTCTGAAAAGTAAGTTAACACACAAACACAGCAAAACAAGAACTGTACCCATGGTAAAACATGGTGGTACTGTATATCATGCCAGTTATGGGTTAATTCGCTGTACTGGTAGTTTTGTCAAGGATAATGCGGTGGGATGCTGACTTGCTTAAATTAAATTAATTCAGTATTTTGCAATGGTGCCCACTAAGGTTGTTCAAAAACATGAAATTCTTACACGGTGTATACATGGTTAAAAGCCAGTACTGATAGCTGCCATCTTTTATCATGATTAATCATTGACATTTTTCTGCCAGATAACCATTTTAATGATTTTCTCACCATAATTTCTACAGACTCGTGAGGCTCTGCTGAGATACATTAAGAAGAAAGTAGGTGCTCCGCAACTACAATTGCATGATACCACGGCTGTTTCTCTTATATGTCTTACTGCCATTTGTTCTTTCCTCTGATCTCCAGGCTCCAGCATCTAGTGTCAGTGAAAGCACCTCTAAGTCAGAGGTGACATGGAAGAAATGAAACCATTTTCATCTACATGTGAAACTAGTATCACTTTTTTGTGCCATTGAAAATAAATGTACAGTGTGCATTCACTTTTTACTGAGGCCGAGAGCGGATGTATACTTTTTCCCAAAGGTTTTCTCGAGATAACCGGTTAATGTTCCAGTTTCTGGAAATAACAATATCATTTCCCATTGGTTTTCTGGAGATAGAGTTAATTTCCTGATGGTTTTCTTGAATCGAGTTCATTTCCTGATGGTTCTCTTGGGATAACAAGTTAATCTCGATAAACCAAACTTTGCTTGTACCGTTGTACAAATACATGTGGCATGTATTTGAAGGATGGAATCAGGTTTAACACACACCAGTCATCTCATGATCTTGAGATGATCACAAGATGATTGGACCAGAAATGGTTTTCTCGAGAAAACCACTGGGAGAAAGCATATGCTGAAAACGTCCACTCTCGACGTCCGTAATTTTTTTATGTGATTTTTTTATTAATGTTGTTGGTAAAATTATAAATGTATAGTTAATTATTTTTAGCCTCTTTGTGTTACCCTTCGCATGAACTTGTTCTGTATGCTCCTTTAGGATTTAATGCGTTAACTCAGCTTACATAAATACCAGCTGTGATCAGATTGACATTGAATTCTTCAAGTTTTAGTTGATATATTTGAAGAGAAATGGAGCAAAAGACTCGACCTGCATGCCAAAGTGATGTTTTAGTGAAAGCTGAGTCTAGACTTAGTTTTTCTCCTCGTTCTAAAAGCAATGTCTTCTTCATATTCTTTGCTTTGCTGTAACCACTCCGTATCCGAGTCATTTAAAATACCTTCTTCACATAGTTTCTCACGGAAGTCTTGGTACTCAAGCTCTGCTCTGTAACATATTAAAAAGATTTGCAACATTAAATCAGAAACTTTTGTAAAGATTGTTCATAATAAAGCAAAAATAGGTGAAAAGTGGGCTGTGTGTCATACTTTTTAAGGAATCGAACGCAGTCTTCTTTTCCGTATATTTCGGCTAGTCTTATTGGTTTGTCTCCACAGCAGTCCTCTTTGTCCATTGGTGCATGGAAGGTGTGCAGCATCCGCAGCGCAGCCAGATGACCGGACTCTGCAGCATAGTGGGCAGCGGTCCATCCGTGCACTGTCCTCAGACACGGATTGGCTCCATTCTCTAAGAGAATCTTGACAATGTCTGTATCTCCTGAAAAAAAAAAATGCAATACAGAGTTTTCTAAAACATAAAAAAACAGGTTTAAATCTGGTCCAGTAAACACAAACTGATATGGTTTTACGGTGAATCTCATAACTTCGCCAGCCGCTGGAGAAGTGATATTGGTTAAATAAAATGAAAGCAAGACATTTGTAGCAATTAGAAAACATTAAACCACACTTTATCCTTTATGTGGACAAAGCTAAAATGCAGGATAATCTTACAGGTTGATTCTGTTATCCTTTTCTTAAACCTTTCTGTATTTAATACACCAGACTGTCTCATTTGGACAGGTTTTAGACTACTATTTAAATAGATTAAAGTAATTCCATACCATTTCAATTTGAAAGAAGGGCAAAATTCTGCATTAAGAACCATTTTTATCAGTGTAAATGAAAACTAAAGTTATCTTGGCGTTAAAATTACCCCTAAAATCAAAACCATTGTAGCATAAAATGATGACCTGTTTGTGAAGGACGTAAATGCAACACAAGACTGACAGATATCATTGTCCCTGTTAATAACCAAATTCAGTTCCCATATAAGTAGCAGTAGCAGAAGAACTTTAGAAAATTTGAGACCCTTTTCATTAACTATTTTGGGTGTTATGGAGCGCAGTGATTAATCTAACACTGTAATTTTGTTTTTCAATTAGTCATT
The DNA here is from genome assembly GCF_001443285.1 of Poecilia latipinna. NCBI lineage: Eukaryota > Metazoa > Chordata > Actinopteri > Cyprinodontiformes > Poeciliidae > Poecilia > Poecilia latipinna. The sequence goes on along the minus strand of NW_015114084.1, from coordinate 146,262 downwards.
CCTACTGCACTTTTTTTCTAATATGTGTATAAAAAAACGAATAAAGGGTATGTACTGTAAACATTTGCTTAGTTGTAGGCAAGTCAGTTTGAAGATTGTAGTTGGAATTAAAACTATCTTAAGAACTTCAAAAATATTTGAACTTGTTTTCAAGCAGAACCACCAAGCAGCAAAATGCATTAACAGTGATTGCATGAAAGACTACTCCAAAATGCACATTTACAGTGGCAAAGTTAAACTCAACTTCTGACATTTAGGTGAAACTATTATGCAACATAAATTATGTTTAAACTCTAATATCCAGGGGAAACAAAGGAAAACTTTGGGTTTTCTTGCTGCCAGTCGGTAAAATAAGAGTCTTTATCATTCCTGCATCTCTAATATTGATTTCATCTGCAATCAAATACATAATTTACCCGCTTGATGGTCCGTCCTGCAGTGCATTCAGAGTATTCATAGTAACTTTTCTTTTACTCTTAAAACAATATCAGGATGCGTCTGTGAATACTTTTTGGATGCACTGTAATATTTAATGCTTGTGAAGGATTAAATATACTTGTATATCTATAAAAACTTTCAAGAGTGTACTGCTTACATACTAACAAAAATCTAATGTATACTGCATTCCTAACAATTCACTTCACCTTTTAGTGGTCATATTGTTATGCCTGGGCAGTCTTCATCTTGAGGTGCTAGGCATTGTTTCTTTTTTTGATAGGTTGAGATCTTAAAGCAAAACAATAGGGGTTTAACATGCAACTAAAGTTGACAAGACAAAAGACAAGCTTTAGATACTAAAAGATATCTTTATATACATTTCATGAAAAAGAGAAAAGAACTAGAAGGGTCTCAGTTCTTCCGTTGTACATCTAGAGAGAACGAGGACAAATGTAACTTGAGACAGCAGGAAGAAAAGACCTGGAGGTAGAAGGTGAAGTTCCTTCTAAAACGCCCACCATTAGCTGCTGCCCAGTGCAGAGGGGTTTTACAGCTCCAGTCGACGTCTTTGTTATTGGGATTGCACTTCGGATTCCTCAGTATCTCCTTCACCTTCTCATAATCCCCCGCTGCTACCACTTGGTGCAGCTCTGTCATTTTTCTGGAGTTGCCCAGCAACGACTTCTGAATTCAAAATGGCGGAGTCTTCACCTGAGCACGAGAAAGGAAATAGTGCCACCTGCTGGACAGACCAGAGGAAACAGCGCATTTGAAACGCGACAAGCGCCTGAAATAAAAGACTGACGCTTTTAAATGACTTATAGTGTAGGACTGCCTACATTAAAACATGTGAAATTGAGAGAAAATGTATAAATGTAGACATTTTTGCTTGTGGAGAAAGGTTCAACCTTTGTGCTGATCATTAATGTGCTGAGATTTTTGTTACATAGTAGTGAGAAAGTAACAAAAATAAGTTACTTTTAGTTTTTGTACATTTGGTTTTATGATGGACCAATAAAGAGTGACGCATGTAAAGAGATAGAAAAAAGATAACTTTGCAAATAGAAAAAAAAAAGTATTTAGCTTCCTTTACTCTGACACCCACTATAATGTAACCAATTGACTCTAGAAGCCACATAAATGAAGCACACTCATGGGTACTTCAATATCTATGTAAAATCATCTAGTGAAGGTTTTGGAAGTTAGAGAACATTAGTTGGCAGAATCAGTAGGGCCAGACAGAGTGGGTTCAAAGCAAAAGCAAACTAAACCGCTCCTCAGGACCCACAAACCACCAGGACATGTTTGGACGGTCACATTTATAACCAATAGGCCAGACAATAACTGCAATTAACAGAAGCAACAAGGGGATTAAGAAAGCAATAGGAAATTCTACTTGCAGTTTCTTTGCTTTCAAATGAATGAACATATATTTGAAAATGCTGAAATATAACTGAGTATTAAAAGATTAAAAGAGTTGATCTTGCAAGGATGAGGGACAAAGGTTTAGAATACCAATCTAATGTGGGAGAATTAATGTGGAAGAAAGTGCTTTGATCATTTGAAATTTCTGACCTGCATGCTAAATTCTCTGTGGCAGCGATCAAACACTGCACATAATCCTGAACTCACCATCCCAACACTAAAACTGTTAGCCGAGACAGAGCAGAGTTAATAGGAAGATGAATGGAGCTAAATGCAGGGCAATGTTTGAAGGAAACCTGTTTGAGACTGCAAGAGACTTGAGACTGGGGTGAAGGTTCACTTTCCAGTGGAATGATCTTCAGCATCCAGCCAGAGATAAAATGGAATGGTTTAAAATCCAAGCGCATTCACAATTAAAAACACACACGCATAGCAACATTTTCATGCTGTATAGACCACTTTGCTTAATTAAAAAACTAAAGAAAAAATGTGTTTTACCTTTCAAATTGTCAGAACTATATCTTTTAGGTTTCAATAATTTTCTACAAAAAGCAAATAATTCCATTAAGACCAATTACAGAATCAAATCTGAGGTCTGTCTAACAGAAAAAAATGCAATCAGGCTTTTCAATTCATTTGCTCATTAACTTCTTTATTTGGTTTTGTGAATGTTTTAATAGACAAGAAGAAATGGGGATGAAAAATCCTCAGAGGCATATACTAGTCTGTTATTGGATGATGATGTGACTGCAAGTCACAACCATTTCAGATCTTCTGTGCAGTCAAACTGACACTTAAGGAAACTAGGGTAATCAAAAGATTAATACAAAACCATCATACTTCTGGATATGCTTCATTCCACTAAGACACAAAGTGGAGGAATGTTTGAGTTGGACTGCCTTATGAGCAGCTGGATGTCTGAAGGTTCTCTGTCACAGCACATTCTTCTGTAAATGGTTTCCAGTATTGTTGCAGTGACGCATTTATGGAGATTAACTCACATTCAACTTCCACTGCATACTGAGGAACTGGCATCTCTGAATGGCTCTCTGCATTGAACACAGTCAGTTTAAGGGGTTTATCAACCAAAAGCTTGTAGAAGAAGTCATAAACTTGGTCATCCCAGGAGCCTTTAGACTCATCAAATCCAATCAAACGACAAAGAAAGGCCTGGGGTACCTTCTCAAGAAGATTCTGAGGCAAAGGTCTTGTGTCTTGGATGTCAATGTCTGACTCGTTACCATAGTCAACAAACAGAACATGTACCGTTCTGTTGTCTTTCTGGACTACCATCGCTCTGCACCACAGCTTGTCATCAGGAAACAAAGCAAGACAATGGCTCCCTGGTCCAAGACTCTGAAGGAATGTCACGTCCTGCTGTGCCTTACCAGCTTCCTGGGCTAGCTGGGACACTTCGCATAAATCCTCCGTGTTGGCAAACTGACACCAGAAGAATTTTGGCTCTACAATGCAGGACGCGTACACCATTTCGGTTTTAGTTTTGAACACTTCTGGCTGCTTGTATGTGAAAGTACTCATTTCTTTGGAGGGCCCAAGATTATCCTTGCTGTTGCTGGCTTGAAAATCTTTTGCCACAATAGAATGTTCTCCAGAAAATGACTTCCAGTATTTCTGAATGACCTTGTTAACCACAATCTTGTCACATTCTGTGGTTACGGTGTGTTGAGGAACACCATTCTCTGAACAACTTCCTACAGCCACAACTGTCACTTTAAGTGGTTTGTCAACTATGAGATTGTAGAAGTCATCGTAGACCTCATTATCCCAAAAGCCACTGGACTCCATGAAACCATCCAAACGACACAGAAATGCCTGAGGAGCCATCTCTAGCAGGTTTTGAGACAGCGATCTTACATCTTTTTTCTCAACATCACATTCATTGCCATAATCAACAAACAAGACATGGACTGTATTGTCTGAGTTCTCAGTTACTTGAGCTCTGTACCATTTGTTGTCTTCTGAAAGTAGAGCAAGGCAGGGAACACCAGGTTTAAGATGCTCAGGTGAAATTACGTCTTGTGCCTTTGCAACCTCATTAGCAAGACATGACACTTTGTCAAGGTCTTCTGTGTTGGCGTGCTGACACCAGAAGTAATGTGGGCCTGAAATACAAGAAGCATATGCATCCACAGACATATTTTGGGAAATATTTGGCCAGTTGTAACCCTCTGCATTTTGCTTTGGGTAATTGTGGGATGAAAACTGAGTCATTTCTAAGTTGCTGTTGAGACTATGATTTAAAGTCTCCGTCCTGCTTTGATTGTTCTCAAGAATGATGTCCAAATCCTTCACTTGCTCCGCCTTTGGTGATGAGGCATATGTGGGACACATTTTCTTGTTTTCCTGCATTTCTGGGACAGTGTTCTTTAACATTGATGATCTGGTGAGTTCAGGTGAGGCATGATCCTCATCTGGCAGAGTAGTCTTTTTTGAGACGGAGAATTCATCATCAGTGTTAGAAATTACAGCGGTCATCTTTGGCCGTCTCATTTTTGTCACCTTCTCCCTGACCAAGGCATTTACATTTAGTGATCCATCAAATAGTTCAACCAGCAGCTTCCCCTTCTTCCCTTTTGCCGCTACTGAAATGGTGAAATTGTTCCCTACAGCATGGTAGGCAAACCACTCGTTGATTTTAAGTGATAAATCTGCAGGAACATTGAACAGTCCGAGTGGAACAGCCTGAACAGGAACAGACCTGGCGATACTTGCTTCAGGAGGCAAGGGGCGAATATCAGTTTCAAGAACAGCAAGGGTGTCCCCATAGTCAACAAAGTGCACCTTGAGATTTGGGAATCTTTCCACTATTAGACCTCTGTACCACTGATTATCAGTATACTTGGCTAAGCAAATGCTATTAGGTCCAAGTGGACAATCTGAGCTTTGATGCTTGCCAGGTAGCAGTGCAACACTTTTCCAGAGTTTTTCCAACATGTGCAAATTTCTGTCCAATTGGCAGTAGAAGTGATGGACCGATTCAGAAAATGTCACCAGAATCTTCTCTTCTCCACCCACTTTAATATTGTGTGTGGAGTAGTGATACTCATCTACTGGGACTTCTGGGGGGCTTTGATTCCCAGTTTCAGAAAGATCACAAGACTGAGCCAGGTGCTTAGGCAGACTCTTGGATCCAGATTCAACATCTACCACATTCTGTTCCAGGTCAGCTTCAGATGTTACAGCATTCCTAACATATTTTAATCCAGGACCAGAAACAGAGTCCAAGTTCATAAAGTTCTGGAAGTCTCTTCTTGCAGCAACAGCCCATTTGGGACTGATGGGTTTTTGCACACTAAAGAGGAAATACTGAAAAGCTTGTGCATTCACTCGCAAGATCGCTGGATCTTCAGGCTTTGATGATGTATCGAATCCTGTTGATACAAAAACATATACATTAGAGCATGTAGCAATACCAGCTTATAGTCATATCAGTCAAATTTGATTAAATTTAACAGTGCATAAGAGACCGTCTCAGTGTGAAAAATAAATTTTTCTGTCTTTAGAATTTAAAAAGACTGTACTTGTAAACTCAAAAAACACTGATCATATATAAATGTATCACATTTCATTTTAAAACAAACTAAATTTGAACTAAAAGAAAAGTTTAGTTTTTCCACAATTGATTTCTGATTAAAACTGTCAGATACCAAAAACACCTGAACTGATGTCATTTGTTTTGTATTTTTTAAATCTAGATTGGCTATGGTTCAAATTTTCTAATTTTTTAACAAATTCCCCATGACATTTTCTGAAATTTAATATTTTCATTTTAGTTTCTTAAATTAGCCTGAAATAACTAAGCTATGCAAAATTTTGACAGAAATATGACCCATTGAAAATTCAGTTGTTGAGCCATTGCTCACCAACCCAGATTGTCTGTATTTTGTCTCCTTAAAGACGGTGAGGCTATGCAAGCACACAGGCTTTTAAATAGTAAAAAGTAAAATATTTCTTTAGGATGAGGTAGTTTAGAAAGAGTAACATGTTTGGAAACATTTTAATTGGAATTATAGTATAGCTAATATTTTTAATAGGACTTATTAAACCAGTGCTCTCGAATTCCAGTCCTCAGGCCCCCTGCTCTGAATGTTTTAGATGTGCCTCTATTCCAGAACAGCTGATTCAAATGATTGCATGACTGTCCTGCAGAAGCCCGTTAATCACCCACAGATTCAATCCAGGTGTGAGTAGAAGGGAAACACCTAAAACATGTAGGGGAAGGGGGCCTAAGGACTGGAATTGAGAAGCACTGTATTATTAAACAGACATATTAAAAACTTCTTAAAATTGATAGTTTTAGAAACTATCAACTATCAAAGCATTTCCCTTTATTTAATCATGTTTTTGCTTCCACTTCAATAAATGCAAATTGGACCACAAACAATGATAAACTTTTAGTCAAACGCAAACTTGGACACACCCATCCATCAAGCTTTTCTAAAGACAGAGTGGTACATGTCCAGTTCTAGCATTACACGATTGTTTTTCTGGACAAAAATGAGAAACCTTCTTTCAAGTCATTTTTATATTGATTCGATATGATTGATTTGATAGAGAAACCAGTTTTTCGGCAATCGGACTGCTTTGCTAATTTCATTCATATTTTGCATTCATAGCTTATTGAAATTTAAACATATTTAAAATAATTTTACTTTTACATTTTTAATTAACAAAAAACTGGTACTTGTGGGCCTCAAGTACTACTTTTCTACTTGACAATTTTAGCCCTCGTAGCAAAATGTTTGGCCACCCTTGCCTTACCATGTTCATTGTTGTTGACTGATCGTTTCATCCTGCTCCTCTCGTTGGACTTGCGTTATGCTCACGTGGTTTTTTAAAGGCTTCGTTTGACAGCTTGATAGTACGTCATCATCAGGCTGCTGTAGAAGTCACTTTTTACATACTTTGATAGCATCCTGAGTTTCTAAAATGTCTATGGCTCACAGGTTTATATAGCAACACTTAATTTATAAAAAACAAACAAACAAACAAACAAAGAAACTATTTGTTTTCAGACGCGCGCGCGCACTCACGCAGGTGTACCGTCAGCCAATCAGGGGACGCGCCCTGAGTTCCGTGTTGCTGTGGTTTCCTTCGCTCAGTCCGAGCAGGAAGTGCGAAACAGCCCTCCGTGGCCCCATGTTATTGTGGACGGCTGCAGGGTACTGAATGATGGTAAGTGTGTTTCTACTGTTTGTTTAGGAATCGAGGACAGGCTGAAACAAGGTAAAAGCCTTTCTTCCCGTGATTGTGTTTTGTTTCGCTTTACGGCTGCTATGCTGACTGTTTTAGCGCTTGGACATATTTCGTGTGCAGTGGACAAACAGCTTCATCTGCTCTGAATAACACTGACTTAGTTAACCGCTGTTTTCAAGGCACATGTGCGATATTCATCATTTGAGTGAATCTTTAAGAAGCCACGGCTTCCTGCTTCATAACAGACCGCTCGTTTTAGCTTTTCTCACAGATTCAGTTTGGAAGACTGGCTTGTGTTACTAATTATAGCCGAAAGTTTGTAGTAGCTTCGTATTCTTGCATATTAACTTGCAGCAGAGCTGAAGTGAACATTTCTATGCAGTTTAGTTGAAACTTTGCTGTCACCTCTTTCCTTTCTTAGTTTTCCTGTTGCAATAAGGTTCTTCACATTTCCTCAGAGAAAGTTCCAGTTACACATATTAATTCCTGAGCATAATGTAAGCACACTATGTATTCACATTCAAAACTGGGCATTATTTTTTAACATTCACAGCTTTGCATCAATCCACGTATAAATTGGTGAAACTGTGTATGTTCTTAAACTGAACCTGATGTGCTTGGTTGCATTTTCAGTGACTCTTTCAAAATGAGTAAGCGAAAAGCCAGTGTGATTACTGATGCATCGACTTTGAAGAACAGGCGAGTGACGGCTGCAGGTGCTGAAAATGCAACGGACACAAATCACCAGGGATTATCTTCACACATCTTCACTCCTGCCCCTTCGGTAGGATATTTAAAAAAAAAACCAAACTCAAGTGTTTTGTGACTTTACTGCTCATTATCTGTTGACTATTTTGTCTTTTCTTCTGACTGTAGGGGGACATTGGACTCATTGAAAGCATCACTTTGAAAAATTTCATGTGCCACCATTCTTTTGGACCAGTCCAGTTTGGGCCCCATGTCAATTTTATTGTGGGCAACAATGGGAGTAAGTCCATGCTAAGCGCCCTTTGATATGTTGCTAATTATAACTGGTGTGTCTTACACATTTAGGTGTATTTTAGTCTCACTAAGGTCCATGTTTGAAGAACAACAAGCTTAATTTAGCAATAAAAAGTAACACAGCGAAATGGTACAACAAAGGCTCTTTCTGTACTGCATAGTTTATATGCAGTACAGTAATAGTATTTCTTTGTACAGAAAGTCATATTAGTTACTCTGCAGTTGGTTATAAATTATATCCATTTAAAAATAGTTACTTTCCTGTAAACAATGATCACACTCAGTGCCTAACATTCACTTTGCATACTGTGTTCTAGTTCAACCTGCACTTCTGTGCTTGACATGCTTTACATGCACTGATTTATTAGCCCTTTCTCTGTTGGTGGTATTTTCATTACCAGGTGGAAAAAGTGCCATTCTGACCGGCTTGATTGTTGGCCTCGGTGGGAAGGCCACCATGACAAACAGGGGAGTGTCGCTGAAGGATTTCGTGAAAACTGGAGAAAGGTAAGTTGATGATGGTTCTGATTGGCTGCTGTAGTTTTCTTTACGTCCAGAAGGTCATGGCAGGGGTGGGGGTCTCTTCGTCTGCTTAGTACTGCAGATGTTATTGTAAAGCTGAGAAACAGAGGAGCAGATGCCTACAAAAAGGATCTGTATGGTGACTACATCACCGTTGAACAACGCATCTCCAGCGATGGATCTCGGGGATACAAACTCAAAAGCAAATCAGGTGATTTTTCACATACATAGATAGTTTTTACATTGTAGTTAAATTTATTTAATCCTCTGAGTTTTGGCTTTATCAACACAAAGAGCTTCCAACAAGTACCAGTTGGGTTTTTCATGTTAAAATAACATGCTTGGATTAATATACCGTAATTTCCAGACAAAAGCAACTACTTTTTTTTTTTTTTTTTTACACACTTTGATCGCTGCATCTTAAACAATGATGCAGCTAATATATGGATTTTTACTGATGGATTTTGAAATGCTGGACTGCAGTGTGATGAAGAAGACAGCACAAGCTCAAGGACAAATTTTACCTTGAGACGAAATTGACATTGATATTGTGTTGTAACAGGAGATATTTACACGTAATGGTGCTATACAGATTTTTTATTTTAAGCTTTTAATTAATTATGGACATGTAATATACACAAATACGTATATTATTTGTGCTTTGTTCAGAAAAAATGTCTTTTTCTGGACACAGTTGCTTTAAAAAAAGCTAAAAAATTACAGCAGCTTACCAGGAAAAGTCATTGATGGCTATCTTCATGTTTCTCTTGTGCATTAAAAGCACTCAGCCCCAGAATCACTTCATCACACACTTCCTCAGTCTGTCTTTCGTTATCAAAAGTCTCGTCTACATGTTAGAAGGCACATATATTTTAGAAGGCTTTTGATAAGGATATCTGCAGCGTAGAGGCAACTGCGGCCTACATATTTACACATTTTTTAAGTTATTGGTGCGCCTTATATTCAGATGCACTCTATAGTCTGGAAAGTACAGTAATTCTTTTGCTTCACAGACGCATCCAGACCTGTCTGATATTGTAATATTATGATGCCTCCTGCAAAATCAATGATTTGAAGCAATCAACAGGAATTACTTTGGTCATATAAGCAATTTATAGACTGAATGTAATCTGAATATTACTGTTGAGTTGGTGTATATAGCAATAAACTGGACTGGATATTCCATTGACTCATTCCTTCAACTCTAGATGTCATTATACACACTGTATTGTGTGTAGGTAAAGCATGAATCTGTTCTGTTCTGAATGTCTTTGCAACAGTTTCCTTCAGTGGATTACTGTATCGAATATAAACTAATTCTAATTGATTTGAATTATGTTAAAGGGGTTATTATTTGTTCTTTCATATTTAGGTCAACTTGTCTCAAACAAGAAAGAAGAATTGGTAGCAGTTCTGGACCATTTTAACATCCAGGTAACAATTATATGTTTCCTTGAATTTGAAGGGATATTAAGGAAAATCGGTGGTTCTGGTTCTGAAACGGAGCGTGTGCTATTTTTGTGTGTGTGTGTGTGTGTGTGTTTCAGCTGGATAATCCAGTGTCCATTCTCAGCCAAGAAATGAGCAAACAGTTCCTGCATTCGAAAAACGAGTCGGACAAATACAAGGTCCCACGCCACATTCGCTATGAGATCACAGATTCTAGTTTCCACTGGGTTAGCTTTGTCTTTCAAGCTGAAGTTGTGTTGTTTTATCGTTCCTAGTTCTTCATGAAAGCAACTTTACTCGAGCAGATGAAGAGAGACTACATCCACATCAAGCACACTGAAACAATCACACGGCAACAGGTTGAGAAGCAAGAGGAGGTACAGACCTGCGTTTATCGCCTAAAGCTCTTTTACTCTGGAGTTGATAAATCTGCCAGATGTTTGATGGATGTTCTGATTTCTAATCCACATATTTATCAATGAATTCATGTCCCTGAATTATGAAGTTATTCTGCAGTTCAAAAATATGGTAAAACATTCAAACCTCGTAGTTTAGGGTGGTTTAATACGTACATTTAACTTACTTCAGCTAAATTCGTGGTGTGATGGTACAATCTACAGAACAAACCAGTTCAGCTTATATCCAAATATCCATGGAATCCTGTTTGGTTCAAATTAATTTAATTTCAGTTCAGTTAATTCCAGTCTATTTCCATTATATCTTTACTAAAAAGGTATTAAATCAAGACGTTTAATAGATTATAACGTACCATAATCTTTCTTTCACTTTCTATGTTCACCTTTTGTTTGTTTATCAGCTTCTATCTGCAAAATACACACTTGTTAAAAGAAGCACTACTTAGTAATGTCATAGATTTCTATATGAGTACAATAAAAATAGCTATTCATTTATTTTTCCCTTTCTTCTCCAGTCTCTTATTTTTGAAGCTTAATTTATATAAACTTTGTAAGCTCTGTTTTAAGAGGCAGCTAATTGCTGCTGATACTTTAGCATGTCTGTGACATATTTCTTTAAAAAAGAAGGAAAATGTGTACATCTTTGTTTTGTGTTCAGTGCCTCAAGGACTTAAAGCAGGAGTTCCTGCAGAAGAAAGAGCGATATGAAAGCTTGTCGTCTTTCAGTGATTTGAAGGAGAACTTGGAGAGCCTGAAGAAACAAATGGCGTGGTGTTTGGTAAGATGCTGTCTGACGCCGATGTGCTCAGCAGACAATGTCTCCTTCTGGTTGTTTTTGGGACTCTTGGTTATAATCACTTATATTCATCCGAAGTCAAGAGTGTGTAAAAACGGTTTAAAAGAAAGCAAGAGGAAAGCATCTTGCATGAAACAGCAGCAGTGAATAGAAGCAGCTGAAAGTCTCTGTTTGCTGTGTTGCACTCATGGACATCGTCTCATCACCTAAACTCTTAAGACCCGCCTTCAGTCAGAAAAGTCTCTTCAACCCAGTTCTTTATTTGTGGTAAAAACAAGGGAAGTTAAAATAAATACTGTTATACAAACACATGCATGACAGCTGCAGTCAAATGCTGCTTTGACTTGGAGATTAAGAAAACAGTGACTTGCTTCTGTAGGTCTTGATCGTAGGTAAATATGCAGGAGGATCAGTTGGAGCGAGCGGTTATTGATTTAATTTAATAACTTTCTCCATGACTGTTGCAGTGGCTGTACTTAAAGAAAACCCTGCTCTGTAACACATTTTCAGTTTAGTTTTTCATTTAGTTGAAAATCTTTATGCTCACAAACAATGGCCTCAATAATGTAGCTGCTGATTCAGTGCTAGAGCTATCCGTCGTAGCTATCCATCAGAAGAGCTAACCAGTTCCTCAATCTTTTTTTTTCCTCACCTTGAAGTTAAGAGATTAGGGGATTCATAAAGTTGATACATTTTGATGTATTTTGAACAGAGAGACTGTTGTTTATTTTTGTTGTTGTTTTTTTGTTTGATAAAAAGTCTGTCTCTTCCACCTTTTTAAAGAGGAAAGGTCCGCCTTTTTTCCTGCGTAAAGATGTTTGGAAACAATTGTACAACCCCCACCACCCACTTTCTGTGTTTTGTTAATTGGCAAAACATCCACTTGAGATTTATTTATTTATTTTTTTAAAGAAAAAACAACAGATAGACATGCTTTGTACTTTCATATCATATCTAGTTATGGCATTCTTGTTCTGCTTTAAAACTTTGTGACTCCAAGGACTTTTTTGTGTTTAAAAAGTAAATTACCTAGTAAACCTTTCTATCCTGTAAAGAAAAAAAGAAGAATCTTGACTAGGACTAATTTATGTTTATTTTTCTGACTATAAGTTTTTGTTGAAAGAAAACAAGAAACTAACTTAAACTAGATCAAACAGGATGTCATCGCCTGTCGTTCTTACTTGGATAGCCAGTGTTTAACAAGCTGTTGCACCTAAACACGATAAACATGTATGTTTTTTTCACCTTTAGGTCAGGGACAAGGAGCAGTCCATACAGCAGCTGAAGGAGGAAATTCAGAAAGAAGAGAAAGACAAGAAACATGAAGATAACCTGCATCTCTGTCAGGTGTGAAACAAGTTATTCCCCTTAATTTGGATTGTCCAAGTCTGTTTATAAATGTACCTTGGTTTTATCGGGCAACTTTTGCTTATTTTTTTTCTTTCTTGCAGTCAAAGCTCACACAAATGGAGAAAAGGCTGCAGGTGATTAAAAAACGGGCTGACAGCCTGAGAGAGGAGCAGAAGTTGCTCAAAGAGGATAATCTCAACTTTAAACAGCAAGCAAAGATTGTTAACAAAGCTCACAAGGAGCAGGAGGTATTCTTTACAACTTTCTAAATGATTCTGTTAAATAGATGGGTTATGTGTGTTTTTTTAAAATTATTTTATTACTTTTTGTTTTCTTTTACAGCTTGTTTATTTCCGGGCTTTGAACAAACTTAAGCAAACAGAACGCGAGCAGAACCTTCTCCAGGAGAAAATTAACAAGGCTAAAGCGAGGTGTGGAGGTGTTCAGACATCTTACACTGCGAAAACAATAAATCTTACAAAGTATTTTTGGTTCAGTTTCTAGTGCAAATATCTTTGCACACTTGAAGCAAGATAAAACTAACTTATAAGTAACTTTTCTGCAAGATGTTTTCCATCAACATTAATTCCTTAATGTTGATGAAAAAGTGCTTGTTACAAGTCTGGAACAAGACATTTTAGCTTATAAAATGGGGAAAATGTCTTTTTCCACTTACAGATTATTCACTTAATTATTTAATTTAAAAAAATCTCCTATTTCTTGCTGAAAAGTTACTTGCAAGTCAGTTTTGCCGCATTTCAAATGCACTAACATTTGCACTAGAAACCAGACCAAAAAGTGTCTTTGTGAGAATGTTGTGTTTTTGCAGTGTATTTATTGGCTTAGTTTTCTAGAAGACCAAACAGCAACTTGAAATGTTTCCTCTGCCGTCAGCGAGAGACTGAACAACAGCGGCGAAACCAGACGCTCAAGACAACAGGCGACGTTGGGTGAGCTGCAGGAGCAGCTGGCGGAGCTCAAGAGGACGTGTTCGCAGCTGAACGAAGACATCAAGAAGAAACATCAGGCACTCCTGAAAGGAAAAGAAGAACGGGACAAGCTAAGGTACGAGAAATACTTCCTGCGTCTCATCATTTTTTTTTATTCGTGGCTAGGCAGGATTCATCCCTTTGAAAATAGTAAATAAAAACCCTTCTTTTATACCAGAGTTGAAGCAAAGAGTGTGCAGTTTGCTTACGAGTCCAAGCAGAAGAGAAAAAACCAGCTGCTGGCCAGTCGATCCAACAAGCTCAAGCGGTTTGGAGACGATGTTCCTGACCTGATCGCTGCCATTAGTGATGCATTCGCTGCAGGAAGCTTCATCAAGAAACCCGTCGGGCCAATAGGTAACTAACCGTTTTCACGTTGTTTTGGTTTTATATTTGTCGTCCGGGATTAATATAAAAAATATATATATAAAAACTGAAAGAACGAAAGAAAGAATCGCGTAAGACAGAGGCTCACTGTCGCAGACCAAAGCATATTAATGAATTATATGCTTTGATTAGATTAGATTTGATTAGAGACGCAACAATATGAGCATTTTGGGCCAGTATCAATACTAATATGTTAATATTTCTGTTGTAGTCAATAACCAAATCACTGATTTGAATAGTTCAGACATTGCATATTCTTGGACGCTGTTGATTTATTGGAAAGGTGACTTTGTTATTTTTAAAATATATTGAAAGTTATCTAGCGTTTTCCTTCCACTCCACAGCTACAGACTGCTCTGTTGATGTGTCGCGTAACATTTCTCGTTTGATCTCAGGGGCTTGCATCAGTTTGAAGGATCCCACCCTGGCCGTGGCGGTAGAGTGCTGCTTGCGGAGCTTCATGAAGGCGTTCTGCTGCGACAACTACAAAGATGAGTTAGTCCTTCAGAGACTCATGTCTCGCTTCTATCCGAAGGGCAACAGACCGCAGATCGTCGTTAGCCCCTTCACCGATAAACTCTACAACGTTCATGGGAGGTAAGAACCCGCTGCTGTTTCTACTCCACTTGCATTTCATGAGAACTATTGAATAAAATTTTTTCTTCTCTTTTTCTTTCTTTGACCGCTTTCCAGAAAAGCATGTCATCCAGATTACCCAACCGTGCTGGACATGATCACATCGGCGACTCCTGTCATCGTCAATTGTCTGATTGACATGAGGGGGATAGAAACCATTCTCATAATCAAAGTTGGTGCCTGTCTGGACTGATTGTAGATGTTAGTTTCTGGGTTTTTTGCACCTTCTGGCTCACTGTGTGCATCAATGTGTGGCTACAGGAAAAAGACAAGGCCAGGAGGATCATGCAGAAAGGCCGGCCTCCAAAGAACTGCCGTGAAGCCTTTACGGCTGAGGGAGATCAGGTGTTCCCGAACCGCTACTACACCTCTGAGTTCAGCATGGCCAAATACCTCAGTGGAGATATTGAGACGGAAATACAGTGAGTACTTTGGGGTTTATTCATGCTAGAATACGTGTTAGATGTACAGTTGGCCTTGGAGGTCAAAATGGGTCATAGAAAGGACCGTGACCTGAAACCGGCTCTGTTTTATGGGCTGAACAGGATCAATGTTAATGAATAAAACTACAAAACTACAACTTTGTGTTGCTACTCCAGAGGAAATGGAAACGGACAACAATAATAAAATTTAACGGTGACCTATTATTCTTCCTGGAACAGGTTAGGATAGGTTATGTATTATATTTTTCCAGAAAATCGTTCTTACATAACGAGATTTTAGTCAGCTCAGTTCAGCCTATTTTGAAATCACTTCAGAATGAGCTGTTTTAGGGCCTCCTTTCACTTTTAATTTAAATAAGCTGCTGCTGGCCACACCGTCAAACTCAATGTTTACACTCACACATAAAAATGGCTGCAAACAGATGTGAAATTATACAACCATACATCTTTGAAAAGCAGAAGTGGAGCATCCTGCACAACCAACAGGAATGCAGCAAGGGGTTTCTGGATGGTAAGTCAACAACAAAACCTGTCTTTTCCAGTTGAAGTTGTACACTGCATGCAGCGGTAAAACCAGCTGACTAAATGGGCTGGAGCTCCGCTTGGGTTACTGCGTCATGTGGCTGGGTTTTGCTTTGGTTGCTAGGTAACGACGCAGTGCCCGTTGGATGTAGCTTAACGTTTTCAGCTTACCAGCTAAAGATACAGTTGGGCAGACAGCAGGACTGGTTCAGTTTGTCGATTCTTGTCGACACAGAAAGTGCAGGAAGTTTGGATCTGACAAACTCTGATGTGGTGTATGATGGGGTTTATAGTGTAGTTAACATGAGCAGAATGTAACCAACAATCAGGCCATTACACATAGATATTTGTCTATGTGTAATAGGCCATTACACATAGATATTGGTCACGGTTAAGGCCTGTTTCACAGGCCTTAACCGTGACACAGCATTTTTTGTTGTTCTGTTTTGTTTGGAGCTCAATATCCAGGAACCGTTTCTTCACCTGGGCTGCTTTTGTGTGTGTTTTCATTGTGGGGTCAGAGAACTGGGTCGTTTATGTAGATTACGTTCCCTGGGTCAGAGCGACTCCTCCTCCTGCTGCTAGAATGCTGCTGCGATCTCGGGACACAGATCCCGACCCGACACAGCAGTGAGATTCAGCATGATTAAACCAGACTAATATATGATTAACCTGAGGTTGCTTCGTAGCGGCTGTAGTTCATCAGCCGCCTGCTTCCACTTACAAGCTGTGTGGAAATATGTCTGCAGAATGGATTTTTTAATCTGAGTTACACTTAAAGAAGACATAATTTATGACGTGTCATAGCGGTTTAACTCAAAAAGTTAATTAAAACTGGTATTAACACAGTGGTAGTTTGTAATAATCAACAGGTCATGAATATTTAAAGCACGTGGGATGTAACTTGTTGTAAAAACAACCATATTCAAACCTAAAATCAGCAGTGGTGATCGCTTTAATCTGTATTTTTTAATTTACACAGTTAAAAACGTTAAATTTACCTGTTAAAATCTCTTAATAAAGGCTGCGATTAGAGTGTTAAGCTATCTATGAGTCCATGAAAGTCTATGCTTCTCTTCAATAAATATTAAAAATGGATTTAAATGTTTGTCCAAAAAGTATCAGCTCAGCACCAGGGGGGTTTTCTACACACTTAAATTTTCTGCTCCGTTTCTGTC
The DNA here is from genome assembly GCF_001443285.1 of Poecilia latipinna. NCBI lineage: Eukaryota > Metazoa > Chordata > Actinopteri > Cyprinodontiformes > Poeciliidae > Poecilia > Poecilia latipinna. The sequence goes on along the minus strand of NW_015114084.1, from coordinate 129,492 downwards.
TTCCCTTAGTGCAGGTGGTTATCCTGAAATGGTTCCAGCAGCATAAAAAAAGGAGTAAAATAAAATAATTAAACAAACTGCTGTAAAAGGTTTTTACACAATTGGATATCTCAGCTGCCCTTTGTGAAAGCACGAACCCTTAAGTAGCTTTTACAGCTATCGTGTTGCCATAATCCTCGTTTAAAATCACCAGTCGAAGGAACTGTAACCTGATCCGAAATTACCTGCGATTGCTCAGAAGGTAAAATGAGCCCCAGTTTGACTGCAGTTTGACTCCAGAGCTTTTTTTCTGCTGTGCATTTTCACACAAAGATCATCAGAACTGACGCCGTTCCATCGCCACAAGTTCCAGTTCAAAACAGCTGAAGAATATTCAACACTGGAAAACATTTCAGATGTCCCAAATAAACAAACAAAACAACAATAGTTAAAATGTATTATGAAGTCTCGGTAAAAAAAAATTGCATTTCAAAAAAATAATAATTGTTAAGCTCAGAAGGAAAAACAGGCAGAAGTGGCAGGCAGTGCAGACATCATACTTGTTGTCAAATGTTTGTGGCGTTTCTCAACATGCCGGCTTTTCTTTACGACATGAAAGGGGAACGTCTCTTTAACGACTGTTGTCCAAATGGAAATTACATCTATTGTGCAATTAATTGATGTTTTGCTCATTGTGACAGGTTAACAGACCGCTGCACGTTCTTTGGTGCCGTGCTGCGTTATTATTGCTTTTGGTTCATAGGTGATGTTGGGTTTGCGCAGAGTTTATGATGTGGAGCCTTTTTGTTTTCTGTGGAAACATGCAACATCAGTTCATTCAGAACAGGAACACACTCTGAACCGCATTGGTGGAAAAACCCTAACCTGCCAGTGGTACTGGTGCATTTCGATGGATGGCATGAAGGAAAAGGTCAAACTCCAGGTTCTTCAACATCACCTCTGACCGGACGCTGATCCCAAACTAAGTCTGGCTTTAGAGATGTTGAAATGAACTCGTTTTGAGTCCAGTCTGAACTGTTCGGAGTCGCTGACCGAGAGAAAACCTCTGATGTGTGTTGCAGTGTGCTGGAGTCAGAACTGGAGAATCTCGAAGCTCAGCTGTCCAGGTTTCAGCTTCAGGTGAACTCCGTCAGCGAAGACATAGTCAACATGGAGAGCAGCCTGAACAACACCATCAAGACCCTGAAGAAGACTCAGGTCAGCATGAGGCAACATCACCTCTTAAATCTAGCTTTGCCGTGTCATTACCTACCCGCTCTTCAAACCTTTTTTTTTTTTTTTTTTCTCATCATTTGTCTGTTTTGGCTGCTCTGCAGGCCTCTGAGAACCAGGTCAAGGCAGCAATAAGTGAGCTGGAAACCGCTAATGAGGAGCAAAGTGATGACATCTCCTCCTTGGTGACCCTCAGCTTTATCACTGTCAGATTCAGACACAACGTTGATGAGCTGTCCCAGATTAACGCCTGAAATCTCAATGCGCAGGAGGAAGTTGCCCAGGAGAACCAACAGAAAATTGAGACGGAAAAACAAGCCGTTCAGGAGGCAAAGGCAGAACTTGACAAGCAGCGGAAAGCATCAGAAGAGGCGGACTCCAAGTACTCCTCTGTCAGAGATAAAATCGATCAGCTGCTAGAGGAAATGGAGCCACTGAAGGTGAAAAAAAAATTACTGACATTTTTGACATTTTCACCCCGGCAGTGGTCGTAATGCATTCGTTTGTTCTCTGCTGCTACTTTTATCATCCAGTATTTAAACACGAGGATCTCCTGATGGTGAGAAAGATAATTTTTTTTTGTTCTTGCCATCCAGGACGAGCAGCTGAAACTGGAGACGGAGTGTGTAAAACATGAACGTAACCTTAAACTATTAGAGAAGAAGCTGAAAGGGCATGAGGGCAACATCCAAGCAATGAAAAGCGTACTTTCAGGCAACGAGCAAGACTTGCAGGTAAAGAGAACTCTGCTTGTTTTGTTTTTTTCTTTTTTACTTTTCCAATCTGTTTCAAGTAAACCATGGCTCTGCACTTCATCAATTAGAGACAGATGGTAGAGCTGCAACTAAGGATTATTTTAGTAATCGATTATTCTGACAATTAATCAGAAATTTTTTTTTTTACACATTCTACAGATTTTCCCATTAAAAATCCTGCTGAATAAAAAAAATTAGACATATCCTAAACTTTGCAAATAATTAAATTCCTTTGTTAAATAAGAAAATCAACATTTTGTCGCCGATAACGTAACGTTCCTTCGGTGAATTTGAATTGGGTGAAGCTACAGCTTGACGAGTTTTGGCTAAAACATATTTATGTTCTGATCTTAAATGCAAAATGTATTTTGTGCAGTTTTGGCTTAATTACTGTGTGGAATATGTTGTGCCTTTTTTGAGTCTGTATACTCCAGTTAACGATTAATCGATTACTAAATCGATTATTTCAATACCCGATTAATCGTTCCAGCCCTAACAGCTGGCTTATTCGCCTGTAAAGACTCGACTCTGACCAAACATGACTGACGTGTTGACAGGAAAACATGAAGAAAGCCACGCAGATTAGCCCTGAGCGGCAGCACGTCACTTCCACCACCAAGAGCATCGACTCAGAAATCACGCGGCTCAAGAAGAAGCTGAAGGTCTACGAGGGAAACCACGGCGAGCAGGAGCTGGTGATCAGGTGAGAGAGGTCACCAGCACGGATCAATCAGAAAACGTCTCTGCTGCCACATCGATGGGAAACTAGACGTAGAAAGATGTGCTGAGTACAGACGTTTTCATGCGCTTGGATGTTTCTGTAAGGAATCCACAGAAGTGTTATTGCATAAGGTCCAAGGTGAACGAAAACAAACGTATGCACAGCTGGGTTATTGGAAATAGGTCAGAAGACGTCATAAAGGACGACAGGAAGCAACAGGTTTCTTTTAGTAATTGACAGCTATGTTCAGAACCATTACCTCTTTTATTCCAGTGTATTTGTACATAATGGTAGCGATACCAACTCATAGCTTCCCCACCACGTCTTCATTTGCCTCGTGCCTCTCTCCTCCAGTTGCATTTTAGGAAGTAGGACTTTCTTCAGGATTTTGGGCTCTGACCCATTTCTGGGTCACATGCAGTAGTAAAGAGAGAAACGAGAGAAGCCCCAGAAAGAGATCATCAGCGTAAAGAGGAAAAGGAAGCAGCTGTAATGCACACATTGACAAAAAACAAAGACAGTCAAACTGGGATGCACAAGAGGGAGACAAAAAAAAGCCAAACTGAGAGGGAGCATTAATAGAAGCAGCAGTCTCATTGGATCGGCCGAACCTCTGCTGAGCCTCCTTTGTACCTTAATCAGATCTGCCTCTCGGCTATTCCTAACTCATCTTGTGCCCTGGTTTCATGTAGTTTAAGTCAGAAATATTTACGCCATGCCAACTTCTTCCCTCTGACCTCGTTAGGGAGTACGCCGAGGCCCTCTCGCTCTACAAAGAGAAAACCAACCAAGTGAGGGATCTGCGCAAGTTCATCGACCGGCTCAACAACATCATGTCAGACAGGCAGAACAGATACAAAATAATGCGCAGGTAGAGAAGCAGCCATCACCATTTCAGATGTTATCTTACACTTATAAATGCCATCTTACTGTGGTGTGAAAAAGTGTTTGCCCCCTTCACGACTTGCTGTCTTAAAGTGTTTCAGAACATCAAACCAATTTACATAGGAGTCGAAGCCAACACAAGTAAACACAGAAAACACTTTTCATGTAAAGGTGTTTAATATTAAGGGAGAAAAAACATCCAAACATACTTGGCCTTGTGTGGAAAAAGTGATCGCCCCTAAACCTAATAACTGTTGGGTCACTCATAGCAGCAACAACTATCAAGTGAAGAATGAAGTCAGGACTTTGACTTCATTTTTCAGTCATTCAGAGGTGGACTTGCTGGTGTGTTTTGGATCATTGTTCTGCTGCAGAACCCAAGTTTGTTTCAGCTTGCGGTCACAGACAGACGGCCGGACGTTCTTCTTCAGGATGCAGAATTCATGGCTCCATTTATTTCAGCATGTCCTCTGGATCCTGAAGCACCAAAACAGAGCCATCACATGACCACCATCGTGTTTTACTGCTGGTGTGATGCTGTGTTGCTTTCACACCAGGTGTAACGGAGCAAGCATCCTCTGAAGAGTTCAACTTTTGGTCTCGTCAGTCCGCAGAATGTTTTCCTAAAAATCTAAAAGGGAAAACCGAGTTTTAAAGTTATTTTTAACTTTAGTTGAAGTGATGTCTTGGTTGAGAACAGGTATGGCAGTAATCTGGCCTGGTTGTGGCTAGAAAAAGTGACCTGAGGTGTAATAAACCACAGTTATATTTTAACTGAGGGGCCAATCTTTTTTGTTTGATTGATTTGAAAACTGCATCTTGTGTTTACGTGACTAATATTTAAATTGGTTTAATGTTCTGTATGACAAACATGTAAAACCACGGGAAATCAGGCAAACACTGTATCACACCACTGTATTCTACTGGGCTTTTATGTGACAGAACAACAATTTCCTCCTTCCCTCTCCTCCCTAAGGTCCCTCTCAGTGAGGTGTAAGCTGTACTTCAATAACTTCTTAATAAAGATGAACTGTTGCGGCGCCATGATCTTTGATCACAACAACGAGACACTTTCAATTTCGGTACGTCTTTATCTGTGCTACTCATCGTATGTAGAGCTGCTTTGGCTTGGTTTTCAAAAAAGTATTAGTTCCTCAGGCAGATTATTTCACTTATAACAAGACATTTTTCCCATGACATAAGTGAAATAATCTGCCTGTGGAACTAATACTTTTACATTGATATTAAGGAATTGGTGACCTTAAACAAACTCTTATTTCTTGCTGAAAAGTTACTTGTATGTTAATTTTGTCTTACGAAGATATTTGCAGCAGAAGCTTTGAGAGACTTTGTGATTTTGTCTGAGCCGTATTTAAATTGAAATGCACAGTTACACAAAAACCAAGTTGTACAAAATAAAGACGCTTGCGTTCAAGAATAATTCACTCTTCTAAGACAAGGAGTCTGTTACCTTTAGGTCTCTGAAATCTTAAAAAAAAAAAAGAGTAAATACAATTTGAGTAATGGCTAATTGTGTTTTACTCCAAAGGTGAAGCCTCCAGGTAGGGACAAAGATGGTGCGAGTGACATGAGGTCTCTGTCTGGTGGGGAGCGCTCCTTCTCCACCGTTTGCTTCATGCTCTCCCTCTGGGAGATCACAGAATCACCGTTCAGATGCCTCGACGAGTTCGACGTCTACATGGTGAGCGCATAAAAGGCATTTGAAAAACACTGACACGTGTGTAGGTCTTTGGAAGGGGGGGGGGGGTAGCTTGAACACTCGGCTGATGTGAAAACTGTTTTCTGCAGGACATGCACAACAGGAGGATCTGTCTGGACCTCCTCCTGGAGCTTTCAGAGCGGCAGCACCTTCGGCAGTTCATCTTCATTACTCCCCTGAACACCAGGTGATGCCTTATTTCACATATACCAGGGTCCTTAAAATGTCTTAAATTCATGTATCTAAAATTAAGGCCTTAGAATGTCTTAAAATAACTTTTTAAAAAGTAAGTTGGCCTTAAATATGTTAATCACAAGTCTTAAATTTTGTCTTGGCAGGGCTGTTCAATTGCGTATATTCTATGCATTTTTTTCTGTCAGGCAAACGTTTGAGTCACTCAGACTCAGTTCATTGCTTCCTGTGACTCACTGCTAACATATCCTTGCTAACTAGCTAGCTAGCTGGTTTGCGTCTGTTATGGGTGAGAGCAAATTTATTGCAAACTGGCTGGATGGAGCTTATACATTTCTTTTGAAATATAGATCTTAAATTCCATTCATCGTGGTCTTAAAAAGTCTTAAATTTGAGTTGGTGAAACCAGCACAACCAGTTGCTGAATAATTTGATTTTAAGATTCATAGAAATTCACTTCCAGTCGCTCTAAAAAAGCCCAGAGAGCTAGTGGAGAAAAAAAACTTACTGTAAATCTTGTTAAATGTGTTTTATCTCCCTTCTGAGCGGCTCAGTGAGAGTGGGGGCGTGTGACCAGTTTAGGTTTGTGTCCGAACCCAAAAATCCCAATTTTTCAACAGTCATTGTTTGAAAACAGCAAAAGATATTGCAAACCCGCATAATTTGGGAATAGCCTAAAGCCTCGTCAACCCTCTGAACTTTATATGGTGTTTCTATCTGGAAGTATTAAGGTTTCAACCATCACTAAGTTGTAGAAGCATTTGAACCCGTCCACCATTCATTTAAACGGTATTTTAATGAATGAGATTTTAAAAAGCACAGATGTTGGCGATATCAAAAGTCATACCCTGGGGTTGGATTGTTACTTTCAGATCTCCTTTTTTTCTGTCTTTGTAAATCAGATGTAGAAGTTAAATAAAGATTGGCTACTTGAACTGTGCCTTTTACATACCGTCAGAGGAAATAATGATTTGCTTACAGCAGCAAGGTAGTTTAAACTGTTATTTTCCCTGCAAACTTTTCTTTGTTTACACCATCAAGCTTTACTGGTGTGACATCAATGCTGTTACAGTAATGTTTGGCAACCAGTTAAAGCTGTTGATTCTCTTTCAGCAACCTCCCCAAATCGGCTCTCATCAAAATCCATCATCTGCGGGATCCTGAGCGAGAAGACGGCCAGTCCAGAGACAGAGATCTGTAACACACACCAGCCGTGCTCTTCATACGTAAAACGGTCGTAAAGCGTTTTTGTACTGAGTTTGTGTACCAAGGAGGTACTAAAACTTTTAAACTTTGTCATTACATCTTCTGGTGTTTATTGAAAAGTATTGTTTTTATGAAACTTAAATAAGTAGAATATAAATATCTGGGTGTATGATTTATTTTTCTATTCTCTGTATATAGATGAAGATTTCGATGGAAACCTAGACTCATAACGCTCACTGGCAGTACTGTATTTCTATGGTTTTACTTGATGTTTACCTGTATGTATTTGAGAAAAGTGTTTTTAAGGCGTTGTTAACCTAAGAAGTACAGCTTCAACCTGTGTGTTTAAATGTATATTTATGAAACCTTATTTTGTTGTGAATTATGTTTAATCTCTAAGAAAAGCAAAGAACTTAAGTGACCTTAGTGTCACAGTTTGTGTACAAGTTTTGCAGAATTTTGCATTGTGAAAGCTTTATGAACGCTTTATGAACAATCATATGGGGATAAAGTACTTGGAAGACATTATTATGTTTGGTTTGTTGTCTTCTGTATATTTTAAAGTCTGTCTTTATGTATTATGTCCCTCCTCATTTTCTATAGATGCGCCTCACATACTCCTCTGGTGTGTTCTAGCTGAATCTAATCACTGTTGACTAAAAATTATGAATTTTACTTACCTTCTGTACCTTCCTTTTTTTTCTTTGTCCACATGATTGATCTCTTGCTTGTGCTGGCGCTGTGTGAGGAAAAGCAGGTGGTCTTGATTTGGGCTGGCATGAGGCTCTCACAATACCATAACTGAGCACAAATACTGCATTCCCATGTTGTCTTTTTTACACAAAAATGTGTAACATGAATGTATAACATGAACTAATTGATTTAACTGCATATAAAATAGCAACAATTGTTCCTACTGCTGCTGACTTAAACACCCATTAAATTATGTAGTTTTCAAGAGACTGTTGTGGTAAATAGTGTTTTTCTTTTTTGTGGTTCAACAGTACACTGATTTTAGCTAATTAGTTACCTAAAATCAGGTATAAGCGCTTACTTTAGCTAGCTAATTAGTGGAACTTCCTGGTAAAACTGGTCACTGTAGTCCTTTTTCTTGCTTCTCATATAAAGGTTTTTAAATTCTAGATTTTAGCATCTATTCTTAAATTGCTTAATTGTCCAGTTTAAACCTAATGACCGAAGTCTATAACAAATTGTAAGGCTACATTATATATTTTCTTTACTACGTTCATGTAAAATCTAAAAACCTCATCATTTTATTAATAAAACACCAAGATGTATACCATTCAAATTTTCTTCCCCACTAGCTAAACCGCTCAGACCATTCTGGATTAAACACAAAGAGCAAACACGATTACTCGTTACAAATTGGAGACAATTGTGAGACCTAAAATTTATATTTTCAATGAATCCCATAAATCTTTATCACTTTCACCTGTGGATTTTACTTGATGCAGAGAGTTACTCATTCGTGTTCATCCATACAAGCATAACACAAACACAGGAATGGCTAGCTGAATTAAAAAGAACCTTGAGACGCTCTCAGCTAGCCTGGTCATTGCCTTCATATGCTCGATTCAAATATTCACTTCTCCCTCTGGGCTTTCTCCCATTGAAGTGGGTTTCTCCAGTAGAATTTCAGTCGGGCCAATCAGCGTACAGAAGCAGAAGACGTGACGATGACGTCAGTTTTCTTCGCCGTTTTAGAATTAGCTTAGCAACAGCAGCGGAGGAAGTGAACGAAGCCTTTCAGTCCGCCTTGGTCACACTTCCTAACATTGAATTAACATTAATATTCTGCATTCTGCTCGACTCTTCTCTTTTCGGTGTGGAGGATGGTCAAATGCAACGCAGGCAACTTCCGGTAAGCTTCCTAGCCGAACTGGCGCGTTACATGTACTTAACGGACAAACGTTAGAGATTGGATAACATTTAAAACTTCAACAGCTCCAGAAACCAATCATTTCTTAATGGCTGACTGAGAGTCCAAACTCTTTGTATAAGGCTATTTTTTTTTTCCTACGGGGCTAGCTCTGGCATTCTTTAGCCGTGGCTGTACTCTGTTTGGTGGTCCCACACATGAAAGCTTCATTTCAAATTTCTATGATTACACATTGCCTTGCATAAGTACTCACAACACCTTAGCCGCTTTACTGTGATGCCCTTTAAGGAAATCCAGCGCAAACATTTGCTTGTTGAAGTAATTGGTAAATAAAATCAAACTTATAATTCAATCTGTGTCCAGAAAAAATATTTTCTTAGGTCTAATGATGCCAAAATTGACCTTGCTGGCTTAGATGCCAAACTCTGTGTGTTGAAAAATGAACACCAATAATCACATTAAAATATGGTGGCAGCGTCATGTTGTAAGAATGTTTCTGATCAAAATTGAGTTGAAGCTGTTGTTGAAATGAAAAGTGACTCTTCCGAGCTCCAAACGTTTCAGATTTTTATTTGCTATAAATTTTGAATGATCGTTTTTTTTTCCACTTCATATTTATGCACTACTTTGTATTGGTTTGTTGCAAATTAAATTACTTTAGGTTTTATAGTTGTAACGGGACAAAGTGATGACTGGTTCAAGGGTTAGGAATATATTTGTAGAAATAGCCTTCACAACTAGCCTATCTCAACATAGTATTTTCAGACTGATGTGCTCTGACAGAGCTTCACAAACTTACGGAAGGTAAAAGAGGTTCTCCTTGTAGTTGGTGGGCTAAAACAATCCACAGTCTTAGTGTTGTTTTTTTTTTTTCTTTATTTTGGATTTTCAGTGCAGACCCAGTAACTCCACCTTCCAGCCTGTGTCTTTCCAAAAAGCCTGTCGATGGTTTATTCATTTCAAACACTACAGAACTGAGTTTGGGTGCAACACATGCCACATGTGTAAAAGAATACAGTCAGTTGTTATAATGAGTTTTCATATTTGATAGAAACATTTACTTGACAAAAATAAGGGGTGGGGGGAATAAATCTGGACCAAAATGTAGAAATAATGCAGTTACTGAAGATGTGGGGGTTGGCTTCATTTATGTTCCAGACAAAAAAAAAAAAAAAAAAAAAAAAAAAAAAAAAAAACAATGAAAAGCTTTTTCTGCAACTTCCACTTGTGCAAGTGGACAACAAGCAGACTCCCAGTCCATGCTTGCATAGCCTAACATGAGAGGTGAGGGGTGAAGGGGAAGAGGTGCAAACTATCGGAAAGAGAAACATTTCGGCAGTAACCAAACGCGGCCGTTTCACAGTGTAAGAAACTCCATCAAACGCCTCTTTGAGGTTCCCGCATCTTTAATGATCGCTGCAGACAGGTAAATAAGAAGATGACACCTTTCAATAAAAAGTTTCTCCTTACAAAAGAGTTTTACACAAAGGAATGCAGTGTGTCCAGTAAACATAGATGAGGCTTTTTTTATTATTGTCGTTGTTTTGGCTGCATTGGAAGTGGAGTCACCCTCACAAGCTCCCTAAGCCTTGAGAGCGAGCTCCAAGCAGCAGATCCAAAAGCCAAGAAGGTACTTGTTTCGCAGTGCTCTTTGTTTCTGTAAACATGTTGATATGTAAGTTAAAGTTACCCTTTTTTCATTACCATTATTATTATTATTATTATTATTATTATTTCTTCAAGTTTAAATCAAAACAAGCGGTCTGAAAAAAAAAAAGCCAATTATTGGAGTACTGCACCTGATGATGGCGGGAATTCTGACCTTTCCTGTAAAAGGGCAGCAGTACGACGTGATCAAAAGAAAAGGGAAAAAAAAATCATGTCCACACACACAAGTAGATTTCTGCTCAACATACAGTACAAGCCACCGAAGCCAAAACACGGTACAACGTGTCGACGTTAAAGCTCTTCAATCCACAGCTGCAGCCCGAACCAGTGGCGCCCCCCAGATTATTTTTATAGGGGTGGCCAAAAAACTTTTAGGAGGGGGTATAGCTAAAACAAAAAGAAGATATATATATATATATATATATATATATATATATATATATATATATATATATATATATATATATATATTTACTATATGTTATATAGCTACTTATATATTTTATTTTGGTTTATTTATTGGGTTTTACATTTATGTTTTCATTGAAGAAGATGATACTTTATTCCTTTCTATGACATGAATATGGTTCTCTGGGGAGGCCAGGATTTTTTAAGAGGGGGGCCACGACTCCCCTGTCCCCCCTCTTTGGGGCGCCACTGGCCCAAATACCTTTCCAACAAGTCAAGTATCACATACTAATGCTTAATCGAATGGGAGGGAAGGAGGAGTGGGGATGCTCCCACATTACTGGGAGGAGGGCAGGGGGTGAACCAATGACAGAATGCGTCACATACTGTACAGCCCATGCAACAATACTAAATGAATTTCCGATTTTTGTCTTTTTATAGCCACCTAAAGATGCAAAAAAGGTAAGAGATTATATATATTTTTTTTGTTGTTGTTTTTTTTCTCGACACGTAATATATGCATGCAAAGAACCTACTCTTCTCGGTTCCACTGAGTGAGAACATCTGGAACAGACGGGAGCCGCTTTCTATTCTCCGAGAGCTCAACAAGTCTGAATAGTAGAGACAGTTACAATTATCATAGGAATTATTGTTTTTGTTACTATCATGTAAAGCATACAGTAGTTGCAGCGGTGAACACTGGGGGTCGGGGGAGAGGGAAGGGGATTTCTAAATACTGTAGAAACAAAACTGAATGCAGTGCTCCACTGATATACAAGCTAGAGGTGAGAATGTACAGGGTCACTGTGCACGAATCACGTTGGCATGTTTAGAAATAGAAATCTGTGATATCTTATAGCTATTTTTCAAAATTATTCTGCATTTTGACATTCTCATGCATACGACCACAAGAAGCGAGTCCATTGAAAAATAGTCCAAGCATTTAGTTTTTTTCTTTTATGTTGTTATGGGTTGTTTTTCTCTTTTTTTTCTTTCTTTTTTTTCTTCCCCCTGTGGAAATGGCAGAGAACCTAATGAGACATTGAAACGTGTGCGGCTGTCCAGAGTGTGTGGATACAGACTGGGTGTGGGGGAGTCAGAGAGTAAGAGGCGCAAGCAGGAAGAGGGTGTGGGAGTGGGGGGGTGGAGGGTTAGGTGGGGTGAGGGATGCAGCTTCACTTCTGCATGTCACACTGCAGCAGGAGAACGATGGACGGGTCGCTCTTCGCCGCCTCCTTGAACTCCTCCAGCGAGATCTGGTCGTCGTTGTTCTTATCCATTTTGCTGAAGATCTTGTCTACCCTCTGCTCCGGTGTCAGGCCGTCCTCGTTCATCTTCATCATGATCACGGTGCCCACCATTTTGTAGATCGCCTGCGGGTGAGAGGGAGTGCGAAAATTAGCCGAGGAGTGTGCTTTTGTTATCTAATGTGGCGGAGGCCTACGTGCTTAAATAAAACGTGTGCAGAGTTTGTCAAGCGAGGTGATGTAACTGGGACCAGAGGAAAGAGTTTTAAAAAAATGTTTTGTTCCTTAAATCCTGGTCGGGTTAAAAACAGCTCACTGTCGATGAAGATGTCACTCGACTTGAATTTCACGAGTCATTCGCTCATCTCTGTCGTGTTTATTCACTCTTCTGTGAACGATGGACGAAAAGCCTTGAAATAAAATAATCTTTTATCATAGCAGTATAAAATATTAGGAAACACTCATTATTAGCATGACTCCTAAAATTTAAACGTAACATAAGCTTTTGGAAATTATATGCTTGACTTTTAAAAGTTAATCAGAATTTCTAGGACTTTCTAAATTGTAACACATAACTTCCTGCTTTCCTGGGGAATAAAAAGTATGCAACACAGATATTTATAAAGTTTACCCACTGGACAAAAGACTTGATGATTAGCATTGGATGCTAACAATGTGCTAACTCTGTCATAATAGGCAAGCGCAAAAACCGTCCTGTCTTTTCCATGGTGACAGGAGTGAAGCATGAAGTTCCAGGATTGCCAGCAGTTCCTCTACAGGCTGTAGAATGAAGAGTCTGTCCAGCCGCCATTCCCCGACACACAGCTGGAGGAGTTTATGTCTTCAATAGTTTTGGAACAAAAATAGTTTGACATGAAAACCCGGTGCAGTAACTTTCAAAGCAATGATGATGTCACGTCTCAGTTTGACGACGTTGCGTTTTGAACAGACTTCACAATGACGACGGGAAGAGATGAAAAGGAAGTAAGAGCAAGATAAATTTTTTTGTTCAAGTTGCATGCTTTGAAATTAACTTGACATTTTTGCCAAAGAGCTACGCTGAACACTTATTTTATGAGTGTTATTTTCCCAACACAGGAATTTGTTTTGGTGTTTCCAACTGACTTAGGAGTGAAGCCTTGACAAAATTTTCTGTCCCACCATCACAAAGACAAACATGTAGGGTTAGGTAAGAAGAGACTCCACTTTGCTGTTTTTTCATAACTACCTGGTAAATATAACTTCCAAATTTTGTTATAATTTCTATAAAATCAAAGCTTTTGTCCTTCTTATTTCTTCTTCTTTCCTTTACCTTGTTCCGATACTATCTTTGTATTTATACTTCAATCAGAATGTGTTTTCTAAATCCCTGTGTTCTGGTGCTGTTCTGGTTCAGCTGCCCATCTTTCTTCAAACCGCTGGTTCACATGTTTGTATCCGCAAATAATTAATGAAGTTCTGCCTAACGTAAAAAATATAAGTGCCAAGCTGATGACAAAACAGACTTGCAGAAATATAAACAACTGGGTAAAAACAGCAGACTAAAGGCTAAATTTAATTTGCGAAAACACATGGTGTGTCTTATACGACTGGAATAAAACACTATATTTATCCCAGCTGGATTCGTCAATACTCTCCAAAATCACCAACACAGATCAGATTCATCTTATAGATTGTGTTCCCTAAAATAGCATCAAGATATCCAATATAGCTGAAGCTTTGCCACAATGAAGCGCTGTGTGTACGAGTGTGTGTGTGATGTGTGTGTGATGTTGCTGCTCTGCAGGTGTGCAGCAGACGGATGGACAAAACGCAGCCAGTCCCCTGATGGGTAAAGGCTTAACGACTCGATAATCCCTCACCTCGATTATCTCCAGCATCTCCACTCTGGTGATTTTGCCGTCGCCGTCCAGGTCGTACATGTTGAAGGCCCAGTTGAGTTTCTGCTCGAAGCTGCCGCGGGAGGTGATGGACAGGGCGCAGATGAACTCTCGGAAATCAATGGTGCCGTCTCCGTTTTTGTCAAAGGTCCTGAAGGCGTGTTGTGCAAATTTTGACGCGTCGCCGTATGGAAAGAACTGTGCACGTTTGAAAACAGAGGTGTGTCGTGAGTTGACCAGCGTGGATTTTGGTGAGAGAAAGCGAGAGAGCGGTGCAGATCACACAAACCTTGACGTAGAGCTGCTGGAACTCCTCCAGATTCAGCCGGCCGCTGGGGCAGTCTTTCAGGAAGCCTTTGTACCACTGTTTCAGCTCATGTTCATTAAACTCTGTGTTCTTCACCAGATCCTCCATCACCTCAGGAGTCAGCTTGCTGTTTTGCTTTCCCATGATTCCTGTGGTAAAATAACTTGCTGTTAATGTCAGGGTTGAGTGTTGCCTTTGCATTTCTGTTGTTTTTGGAGTGGTACTCCTGCTGCAACAAGGCAGACAAGAACGCCCTGCAGAGGACGGTGAGGGGAACAGGACTCTGAACCTTGACAGACACGCCATCAGATAAACAGCAACAGAACATCAAACACAAAAACACCTGCTGTTAAAATACTGAACTGCAGTTAAAGTCACGCATTATGGCGCTTTGCAAAGCCACACTGGCTGAACTTGAATCACAAACTTCAATGTCTTATATCGACATTTTTATGGACTAACACAAAGTATTGTATCTCTTATGCAGATGCATGTCTCTACCAGATTTGCACATCTAGAGACTGAAAATCGTACGCATTCTTCAATGGAAAATACCTCAAGCTCAGAGCATCTGCAAACATAATTTTTCGATTGTTGCAACAGACTCTCAATTGGATTTGTGTCTCGGATTAGGCTAGACTACTCTCACACTTCCTTTTACCTACACCTGAGACTGGAACCCTTTATTTCGAACACCAGCCTTCAAGGACAAGTGTCCTAAAACTTTCAGATCCAAAGTGCTGCTGTATATTTGAGTTACACATGTTGAAGAATATTGGTATGTAAAGGCTGCAGGGCTGTGACGATGACTGGAGTTTAAGATACCTGCTCTAACAGGATTGCCCTGTATCTAGCCACATTCTTCTTCCCATGCTAGCACTGCCTGAGACGGCGTCCTAGGGCGACGCTACGTCCTGGTCTCGTCGGTTCATCGGACAGCTGGGGTTTGGTTGTCTTGCAGTTAGAAAATGTTGACTTCCTCCCCCAGCAAGATTGTTTTTTTCCATTGAATCAGCCTGACTACTCAGGTCTTCTGGTTCCAGTCAGCTCTGCATCTCCAGGACCAGAACCAAACATGGAGAAGCAGCATTCAGTTTTTTATGCTCAACTAATGTGGAACAAACTTCCAGAAAACTTTCAAACAGCTGAAACACGGAGTTCTGTTAAATCAAGGCTAAAATCCCACCTGTTTAGAGCTGCCATTGATTCCTAGTAACTGGAACAATAATCAACATATTTGATGTGCAGTCGCTTGATGATTTCCATGATTTCTTTTGACAGAATGTAATGTTTATTGCTTGTTTCATAGCTTCTCTGTTATGTTTTTATGGTGTAAAGCACTTTGAACGGTCCTGTTGCTGAAACGTGCCGTACAAATAAACTTCATTGCCTTGACACTGTGCTCTTGGGCAAGGCGTTTCAGAGCGCCTTCTTCCATATGTTTGCTGTGTTCCCTATATGGCTTGTGGAAAGCTTTAAATAGGACATCTTATATCAACACGTTTTCCCACACAAGGCTCAGAGCTAGGAGTTCACTTTGTCTAGCTGGATTTACAGTAAGATTAAATTACACGCAAAAGGATTTTTTGCACTAAGTAAGTGATTTCTTAATCACTTTGTTGCAGTAAATTTGATTTAAGGGTATCGGAGTCAAGTGAATTCAAATGCGCAGCACATTTTTTAGATTTTCTGTCAATCCACTTCAGTTGTGCTCTGCTTTTTCGTCTTTTATTCTAAATAATAGACCAATAAAATAAAATCCATTGCAGTTTGTGAGCAATGTGACACAAGGTGAATGTGGTGGTACTCGTTTACGTATTTATGTCTAATAACATTTCACATTAGTGAGCTCTAAAAGGAAAAAACTCTTGTTCAGCTTTTAATCATACCAACTATAAACTGATTCGATCCTCTTCTTGGACGGAAGCGCGGATAGTTCCATGATGCTCGTGTTCTATTTCTGTGGCCCTTTGCGGGTGCCAGGCTCCGGGCCCCCAGTAAGCCGTGACCTGGATCATCACTGTCAAAGCAGATCCAGTTCACCAAAACGTTCGATAGCTCGCTGCTATCAAGTTTCCACTGCAAACACCGTCCCCACGCCGATGACAATCACAACAAAGCCTCCGCTTGCGCGTAAGAGCGACACAGCTGCAGTGAGTCCACACAGACGTGGGGACGGCGGTGGGGGCACGCAGGAGCGCGCAGCAGGGCTAGCTGTAATCTGGATCAGTGGGGAATATGGCTTATAACTGAGTGGTCTGTGAGTACCACTGTGCCTAAAACCAGCTGCGGACAGTCCGGTGTGCCGTCAGCTTCGGATTAGTTTGTTAACCACATGATGAAGGCACTCAGCAGCAGCTACGACAACTCCAGCTGCCTCTCTGAAGCAACGCGTTCATGAAATATTGACTCATGATGTGGCAAATGACATAAGACGGCCAAGAATAGGCAGATGCATAATTAAACTAATGAGACAGCCGGATATTATTTAATGTGGGGATGCATGGGTCAGAGAAGAGAACGTCCTGCAAATGTATGCATTTGCTTTTTGTCATGTCACAGCTTCAAATCCCAATGTCTTTTACTGGGATTTTTATACATTAAACCAACATAAAATATTGTTTAAGGGTATGGCTGAGCAATGTTGTCTTAAGGTTTTATCACAATAGTTTGCGCAACCATAGTGAATAAAAGTAACAATAAGAACTATTTATTACATCTTTTATTGGTAAGTGTATGACTGTAACTGTGTGTCACAGCTATTATAGTCCCACAAACACAATTAAAAAACATTTAATTGTGTTTTTTTTCCCCAGTCACATAATGGAGTGTGATTTGTGTCACTAACCTGCACACACAGTCACTGTATTTTCAAATGTATCGGCATTTATTGATGCTTTGATTGAACAGCAGTGGAGAAAATGGTAAAACTATCAATCCTGACAATAAAAACACTTCTGGGGGGCTTTGAACATCATTAATTGGAATTTATTGTGACAACAATAAATCAAAATTCTTATCCTTAGAAGAAAGTTATCACGATAAATGATAAACGATCCGATAAAGGCACACTCTTTTTAATGATGCAAGCTTTTAGACACATCTCTGCGACAGGGACACGGGTCGTCAAGGACTGATCTGAACTCACAACTCAAACAAGCAGAGGATTAACCAGTGAAGCAGCCAAGCGGTCTGGTTACTATGGAGGAGCTGCAGAGGTTTATGATTCAAGTAGGAAAACGTTTTGGCAGTATTTCTGTTTGTTGACCACTCCCGCAAATCTAGCCGTTGTGATAGAGTGGCAAGAAAAAGTGTTTGCTGAAAGAAAGCCATCAGGAATTAGGCATAAGACACAAAGGTGTTGGGACCCAGCCATGAAGGACTGAAACAACATACAAAGAGACTGGGATAAAATCTATTCATCCCAGAATGCAATAATAGTCATTTTACTCATACCATGTTAGTTTATGTTAGCTTGCGTTAGCTTACTCTGTCATATTAAAGATTTCCTTTAATTTCTTCACGCTAACTTATAAAATTGTTCAAAACAAACATGCTAAATGGTGTCTGTTAGCTTAATGCTAACGGTAATAACTAAACGCTCTGCTGATATTGATTCTGCTTTTTGCAACACAAACAGAGAAAGCTATTCTGTAATCAGTCGTGGCAGAACGCTACTACTATTAATGGTGCTTATAAATTCTGTAGGACTTAAAGAGATTCCCAAAATGGCAGTTTCTTCAGTTTTAAGGTGCCATCTTGTGTGAGATGGAAGTCTAAATCATATGTGTCATGGCTGTAGCTGGTCATTTAAGAGTCAATTTTCCAAAAGGTTATTAATATCTAATTCAGCCAATTATTAAGCAAAACTTTGTTTTCTCAAAATACAATTTTTATCTTAACTTCTGCTGTCAAGATACTGTTGTTCAAACTTTTCCCTGACCACAGACCAATTGCTGTTAGTTTAATTTTAAGCTAATCTTTATTAGTTAAAGATTAAACTAATCATTATTGGTTTAAAGCTCATTTTGCTTCTTCCCAAAGTCTTCAGTACAGCCTTTGGTCTTTAAAGGTCTGAATATTCATAATGAACTATGATATTACCATATGTCTATTATATGGTTCTAAAAAAAACTGCAAATGCATGCCACACTTCTCAGATTTTTACTTGTAAATATCTTGGAACCATATTTCCATCTCCTGCCACTTTGTCGGCTATTTCTTCCCTCACTTTATGTTTGATGGAGACATTAAACTAAGACACTAAAGTTGGGGGAGTATGGATTAATGTTGGTCCACATCTCTGCAGCAGCAGCATTCTGGACAGCTCCACCACACTCTGCACTGCGTTGACTCGGGCTTTCCACAACAAGCAGCAGCAGCAGCACTAATGTGCGCCGCAGCCAAAAAAAAAAAAAAAAAAATCAGTGCAAAGCCCCGCGTTTTGACGCTCAGCCTCCTCTGCGCCTCACAGAGCCAGTCCCAACCCGCATTATTGGCCACTTGCAGCTGCGCGGATCTGCTGTTTGAACCGCATGCCGGGCTGCCGTGAATGACCTTGAGGACAAACAGTTTGCATCAGGAGGACGGGAACAATTTGGACAAGGAGGTCGGCTTACTGCGGCGTTTTTGTTCCCTCTTTACATCATCAGAATATAAAAACAAAGCAAAACAAACAAACAAACAAAAAAAACATCATGACTGATCACGCCTCTGCTGGGAACGGCGTGTTTCCTGCCAGACTGGGTGCCAGGAGATGCCGTATTCCCCCTTTGGCGCTTTGGGCAATAACAAATGAGTTAATGGTATTAGAGCCGTGCGCCTCCTGTGTGAGCGGAGAGGAGGGAGGTGGAGGAGGGGGAGACGCTGCTGCATTCCGATGGAAATGACGCAGTGAGAGCGTTTTCCCACCAGATCCCCTCCATCACATGTTTTCAGCTCATCCCAGCGACAGACATGAAAAATGCCACAACCTGACACACCTTTCCCCCTCACCCCCCTCCCTAATAATCTAATAAATATTTGACGCATGCAAACACAACTCCCTCGCAGCCTCCGCAGAGCCACGTTGGAGGCGTTTAAAGGCCAATTAGCTTATCTTCAACCGCCCGACATTTTATTGTTTCGCGCAGTAAATCGCCTCCGTCTTGTTTTTGTTCGACTAGCCGACTGCAGGCGGAGCGCAGAGGCTTTATTTTTTATGGATGCGCAGGTGCCTCAGAGCCAGCCTTCTCCTCCATCCCCATTCATCCCCATGTAACATCATGCGCTCACACAGAAACGGCACGCACACGCACACACACACACACACACACCCTGACGGCTGTATGTAAGAAGAATAAAAAACCCCAGCACGACATGCACGCATGCAGACAACCGCGCTCTTACCTGATTAAAGCCTATATCTGCTGGTTATCTGTCGGAATTGAGCAGCTCGTCTCCACTGCAAAGTCCAGAAAACCCTCCTCTCTTCCTCCGATGGAAACGTTCACCTAAAAAACGGATTATTCTCAACAACGATCGCCTATAAAAAAAAATTAAAAAAAGAAAAAGAAAAAAATCCCGAGCGCGCACACACACACACACAAACACACACGCATACACTCTCTCTCACTCGCACACGGCACGGAGAGAGTCGTGGTTTTTGCGGGATTTTCCCCGACGCTGTTCTTCCAGATGAGGCGCAGCAGAGTCCGATCCCACGCCAAGTCTTCGCCTGTCTGTGTGCGAACTAGAGGAGCGCGGCGTCACCCGTGCGCATCACAGCCTGGTGGAATGAGGAGTTCGCCTGTGCGCTGCCGCTCCGTGTGGCTCCAGCTGGTTGCTGTCGCGTTACAGCCGCAGCCTTTGCCCCGCTGTGGATGGAGGGGGAATCATTAAGCAGGTTGTGGTAGAGAGAGGGCCAGGTGAGCGCTGCTGCTGCTGCTGCTGCTGCAAAGACTGCTCGTTAATAAAGCTTATGCGAAGTCAATTTAGACTTGCTTTGGTTCATTTGTCCGTGAAGTTAATGTTTTATTTTGGTTGCAACTCAACGGGGAGTTTGGAGCAGAGAAGAATTGTTTAGAAAAAGAAGGGAGATACAGATTACGGGTAGATGGGAATAAAAAAAAATAGGAACAACAATGAAAAGCATAAGTATAAATTTATTTATAGATGAAGGAAATTCAGAAACAAAACAATATTGGATACTCTTTGAGGATTCAGAGGGTTTGGCGGAGGTTTTATCACGATATTTTGTGAGAACGATAAACGTGACGATAACTATTTATACTTTTCACATAAAGAATGATTTTTGTCACTAAATGGCTCACAGCAACTGCATTTAATCATATTTTTTAAATGAATGGACATGTAGTGATACTCTTTCTGGAAGAAAATATTTAAACTATCAGTCTCCACAATATGGATGGTTTTGTGGGGTTTTAAACATTAACTGGAATTTATTATGACTGTAATAAATCAGTTTTTATTATTTTAAGAAATTTATCATGATAAATGACTGATGCGATACGTTCCCACCCATAATTCATATCTTAAAAATATCTAAATTGTTTTCTATGTAACATTGATTTAATATACTATGCATTTTGACATAAGGGTATATTGAAGAATTACATACAGGGGTGGGATTTTTTTTTTTTAAATTCTCCTTTTTGAACAGCTTAATTAATTCTTATGTTGCAAAAAAAATTCTAAGTAGGCTTCATATGTTTATGTATTCTTGTTTTTGTTTTTTTTGTAAAGATGGCAAAAATAATTGCTTTTACTTTTTTTGCATTTACAGTAGAAAAACGTTTGTGTATTTCAATGGGATTTTATGTAACAGGCATGGGCGTAGGTTTGGGTAGGGACGGTAGGGACATGTCCCGACCAATATTCACGGGATATGAAAAAGTCCCGACCAATTTTTGCCATATTGGCTCAAAGAACGTGGATCTACGATCTTTGATTAGCAGCAACAGGCGGTGCGCGGAACGGAAGCTTCTTAGTTTGACATTTATTATGAGCCTCCGAGACCGTGTCGGAACGGTGCTGTCAAGGTCCCCACCAAAACTTAGACCGAACCTACGGCCTTGGTAACAGGCCAACACAAAGACACTCAACTGCAACATTTCTGGGTTCGTTTCTCTTCTAGAGTCTCAAATCTGAATAATGGGCAAGTCTTCTTAAAAATTGTCAATTGGATGTAGGTGTGGACTTTGACTAGATCATATCGCATAATGCTAATCATCCCATTCCAGCTCTGACTGTATGTTTAGGGTGATTATCCCACACGCAGGTGAACCTTGACCCCAGTTTTCATCCATCAGCCTCTAATAATTTTTATTGCCCTGTGTTTAGCTCCATCCATCTTCCCATCAGTTCTGACCAGCTCCCCTGTTCCACCACCATTTATGACCATGAGAATGGTTTAGGGTGCAATAGTTTTCAACACACAAAGTGTTGTCCATGTCAAAAAAACAGATTAATGGATGAGTAACTTCTTCAAATTGTCTGCTGTCTCTCCTACGTGGCTCATGACAAACTGCAAACTGAACTTCTGATGTATTTCTTTCAACAATGACTTTATTCTTGCCATTTTTCCATACAGGTCAGATCTGTGGAGCGCACAGCTGATAGTTTTTCTGTTAACGTCTTCCCCAGTGTAATGAAAGAAACCTGAAGCTCTTTTAAATAAATTTGCTCATGATTATGGAAATTCTAGCTCTCCTGAACTATGATATTAAATCCATTTATTTAAAAATAATCTGAAGTATTAATAAGGTTTGAGTTTTCACATGCAAAATTAGATTCACTGTCAGACATTTTAACCCTACATGCCTCAAAAATCCATCTCTTTGTTCATCTTCTACCTTAGAAGATCAGTTTTTTTTTTCTTTCAGAAATGGTGAAAATAAAATCTCTCCAAGACGTCAAAGTTCACAGATCTCATTTCCACATGTGGATGGGGTGAAACGGTGTCAGTGGTGCTCTGGCTTTCTGCAGACATCACTCCTCACTGTTCCATACGTTCTCAAAGAAGTGAGTGTAAATGGAAATCCAGACTTTCATGCAGATTGGACGTCCGTACCGCATGTTGTCGGTGAACATATCTGCAGTTTATGTCATGAAGAAGACTTGACCGTGTGTCTGAAACTTCACTTTGACAAAATTCATGCTGCAGTTTCCAAAACTAAATTCTGCTCACTTAATTCGCCAATGTATAAAAATGGAACCAGGAAACGCCTTACTATTAGATTTTACTCTCCTCAGCTCCTTTAGTAAACTGTCTGCCTGTGATGTTACTACATGACTGGACAGAGTGGTGCAGCTTTGCTGCGGTCTTTTTTTAAATATGTTACTCTGCTGTAGGTATGGCTGACAGGTGAACCTGTTCTTGATTAATCGGGACCCTTGAGAACCCCACGAGGAACCACAGACAGTCCCTGGACGACGTTTAGAGTGCCAGAAAAATAGGTCACCTTCGTTAATCCCCGAGTGTGTCTGAAGAGCAGATGAGGCTAAAACGCCTCTCAGACCCAAACACAAACCTGACGCCATGCAGTGGGGCTGGAACGATTAATTGTGATTAATTGTTTATTGAAGTAATTGTCAATTAATTTGGTAATCGATTAATGGTTAGCTGGAGAATGCAGACTCAAAACATTCATTTGCTGAAAGAATGTCACACTTAGAGCAGCAATTAAGGCAAAGCTGTACATACAAAATGTGCATTTTGTATTTAAGATGAAAATAAAATCTTTGTTCTGTGTGGCACTCCTAAAGTTTACATAGTTTTAGCTTCACCTGGTGCAAATTCTGTAAAAACCTCTTTTGCTATCTGATTATTATTAATGCAATTGATTGACTAATGATCGAGCCTTCACTGAAGGAATGCTCTGCTGCTGCATTGCAGGCAATAAAATGTTTATTCTCTCATTTAAAAAAGAAATTGAACTATTTGCATATTTTATGTATTTCTAATGTTGTATAAAATAAGCTTAAGTGGTTAACTAAAAAATTAGCAAAATGAGTCAATTTTTAAAAACCGATTAATAGTAAAAAAAACAAAAATAAAACTAAAATAATCGCTAGCTGTAGCATCCAAAAAATGAAATTCTCCCTTCAGAACGATGAAAAGAAGTGACTTCACACAAGCGCTTTTGGACTCTTGGTTGAGTTTTAATGCTCACATACAGTACAGCACAGTCAGAAGATCCTGTGGAGATCTCACAAACACAAAAGCAAACAGTTAAATACGTAGATAAAGTGTAGCACCAGCAGAGCCTCGGCGGACTCTCCTAAAAACTCTTCCTCGCTGTGGTTTTCAAAATAAAACGCCTCCGTCTGATCTCACTGGACACGGCTCGCCTGCAGTGTCTCACAGCAGCGTTCACTTACAAAGGTCAGTCATTTAGAAAAGGACGCATACCGTACCACCAAAAGTGGCATACAAAAAGCAATACTAAATAATAAATGCATTTACATAACCGCCAGGGGTTTTGGGTGTTTTGGCAACTTTCTATATCGACACTAACGTTTAAATGATAAAAAAATAGAAAAACAAAAAACGTAATCTGAGAGTATATGAAGCGGAGATGACCGGCACGTGACAATCTGGCATTCTAAGACATAAATATATCACACCGACGGTGCCGTCATCTTCTTTATATTCTGCGTTATTTTGCTTTGCTATACTGTTTAAATATTCAAGTTATACAAAAACAAAGAGTGACAAATCCATTACTTCTTGTAATACGGTAATGTGAAAAAATAGTATCAAAGTGATTTTCTAAACCTGTGAATCGAATGCTGTACTAAATGCACCATTGTTCAGTACTGGTACAGATATGCGTTGAGCCAGCTAATTAGGCAAGATGATGATTTATGATTGTTGTGGGAAAAAAACATATTTTTTTTACTTATTAGGCTACATGTGTGAAGGATGTTTTTCAGAATCAAGATTGTACAGTTCTGGTCAGAAGTTTGCATCCACACGTTCTGGGCATGAACATGAAATCAGAATGATATTATCATAATTTTGAGCATTTAATTATTTTTTTTCTATTTGCTTCCATGATATAAAAAAAATGGAACAAAATTAAACAGGAATTAGGCCCACAACTTTGGATTTGTTGTGGATTTTCTCTAATAAGATTCAAATATTTACATACATACACCCTCACTAGTCTCTAGTTAAATATATCACGATGAGGATGAGTGACTTCTGGCTGGAACTGTACGTCGAGATCTGTGAACGGAGATCAGGTAGAGAGAGAACGAGAGGCGAATTTGTGACATCATGAAATTATTGGCAAACTGGTTCAAAAAGAGTCTTCTGGTCTGTGAGCCTCTGGGAATCTCATCGGTTGTCTACAAATTGTCGGATCAGATTCTTTGGCTGTCCGTCTGCTTCCAAAACTCAAGTCAAATTTTTCCCCTTAACAGCAGACGTTTCTGATTTTTAGCCTCTCGAACATAAATGATTTGCTTTTCTGTAGGTTCTCATCCACTGAAATACCCTTTCACAATCCAGTTAGGAAGCATTTAATGCTAAAACGAAGGTAAAACTTCTGCTAAAATGTTTCTAAAAGGCTGAAAATGTATAGGAAGGATCCTAAATCAAACGGAGACTTTTTCTTTCTCATTGGGTCACAGACCGGCCGGCCAGAGAACCGAACCCCTCTAGAATGTTCTACCGGACACCGGGTTTGGCACAGTTTTCAGAACTTGGTCTGCTTTAGTTTGTCGATGTGGTAGCACAGCTTCAAGGCCGGCCCGAGCTTCAGTCCGAGGTACTTCATGATCATGTCGCTCTTCAGGAGCAGCAAGGCGTTTCCGTCAATCTCCTGGAAGAAGAAGAAGAAGAAGAAGTTTATGTGGAAATCAGTGAGGTTTTTCTTCTGTAATTGATGATGGATACTTAATAGTTATGAATCAAACGTCCAATCAGGCATACATGTTTCAAAATTAACTGATTAACTGAGTAAACTGATTTCTTTAATCAGAGAGATATTATTGCAACTTTACTAAAAACGAATTTGGAAAAACAAAATATATCACAGTCGGATGCATGATATATCGGCACTAACATCGGTATCGGCCAATATTCATCTTTTTCTTTTACATTTTGGTAAAAGAAAATGTTTCATTTGTCGGTCGGACAAATAAAACTGGGCCTATTTTAACAAGCAATATTGATTTCTGTGTTCTTGCCATTTGTTTCGGGAGGTGCAGGAGAGAAGGGTGGTCATGTGGTTTTTGTTTTGTCATGTGACAGTGATGCAACAAAGGATTGTGGGGAGTTCGGTCAGAGTCTGATTGGTTGTAAATCTCTCTCCTGTATCTGGATTCTGACCGTCAAAACAGTAATCTTGCTATAAAAGTTGGGTTTCATCTCTACTGCAGATGCTTAAAGGCAAATCAAAACAAAGTGTGTTGGATCTCTAAAGACTAAATGGTGAACCAAACTTTTTTGCCACCGAACTCTAAAATACGGCAGTCAGGCCTGGATCTTTTGATTCTGACCTGTGTCCTTCTTGGTCCTGTGTTTTATTTCTCAGATTGGTCTTTGAGTCAGCAGAAAACAGCTCTCCAGAGCTACCCACTGTGATGTCAGCAGGTGTTATGTATACAAATAATATCTGCTTATAAATTAGTTATGGATCATTTCAAAAGTTTAGCGATATCCGCTAGCTTTGTGAAAAACTTTGGCGTGTGTTGGAAGTCAATTAAAGGGCGATGTTATGTGAGATAGACTTTTCTGGGCTTTTCATTCTGTCATACCGTCATTCCCTCATTGAAAACATACCTGGAGTTTTGCCTTGATTCTGTCATGCATGTTTGAGAAATCCTTGAATCTCCCATGGCAACCATTTTAAGGTGCTTAAGTTGTGTACTTTGCAGGTTGTAAACAGCATAATAGAGGAGCAGTGTTTTGATGACTTCCTGAAGGCAGAGTGTTGGAAAGAGCAGCAGCTTCTTAAAGGGACAGAGGCCCAATTTCAAGGCATCAAATTTAGAAGTCAAACCTCTTTAAAGTTATATTTTAAGTACAGAACATATTTATATCAACTGAAGGTGACAGTTACTTGTTATTTGTGCTATAAAATGGTACTATGTGCCTGGAAAATACATAAATGCATTCTTTTAACATTATGACATATGGGTCTTAAACATGGGATTATTCGACAGTCTCAGAAACCTCATCTGTGGGATGAAACCATCATTTCAGCTCAATCTAAAAACACGATGAAGGTCTTTGTCAAAGTTCTTGTCGGAGCTGTGACAGTCACACACATCGCTGCACACACATCCGACTCACATGCTTCCTGAAGATGTCTGCATGGGGGCCCAGAGCCTGGGGATCTGCATCTCTGATGAACCAAACAACATCCTCCACAGACCACGTGGTCGGGTCCTTATTGGCCGGAGCTTTGGATTCCTGGGATTCTGGAGACACGTTATATCCTCCTGAGAGAACAGAGTGAGGAGTTTTTACTCCTGTCGGCGGAACAAAGGTCGACTCCAGGACAGGTCGGCGTTGGGGCCATCTCTCACCCGTCCTGTTGCCGTCCGGGAACATGTTGGGGCTGGAGGCTGGCTGCCTGCACATGCTCATGGAGCCCGAGCCGCCGGAGAACTGCTGCGAAGAGCGAAACCCGTAGGAGGACTTGGAGGAGTAGGAGGAGCTTATGGAGCCGAAGGCGGAATCGCCGTGGTCAACGGAGTAGCGCTTGGCTTCTGACTGGTCTCCATGGTAATCGTCGGCCACAGACGTTTCAGCTAGAGCCAAGACAGAGCCACGTCAAGACAGAATCAGAGCAAGTTTTGGTGTATCTGACTCTTGGAGGCTAAAGCGATACCGTCTGAGTGATAGGATCCACCGCTGCGCTGGCTAATGGGCTGATCGCTGAAGAGGTTTTCACAGTGCAGGCTACGACAGAGCTTCTTGAGGAAACGAAGCACATAGTCGATGCTGTTCACCACAGGGAGGCTCAAAAGATGCTGCTTCCCATCAAATGTGGCTGGAAGCGCAAAACGACACCAGTTTACACTTTATTTCTCACAAATCGGATTATTAAACCTCTACCGAGGGGGAGGGGGGGGGTTCTCTCCTCTCAACCCAATCTCAATTTAAGTGCAAAAAAATAAATAAAAGTTAAGTAAACAAGCAGAGAACAACACCTGGTCGAGGTCTTGGTACAGCACCTGATATTTTTTCTCCTCCATAGCCTTGCGTGAGGAGAGTGAACACGGTTTTTTGCTGGAAGGCGCTGTCGATGCAGCCCTGGACGGCCTGCTGCAGCACGACGGACGGCCGGTCGGGTCCGAAGTGATCTGGAAGCTGCTGGATCTTCTTCCTGTCCAGGTTGGGGCCCGTGTTGGCCTGCTTGTTGATGTAGATGCAAACTGAAGCAGAGGAGAGATGGCACCTTGGATTGGGTTTTTCGGACAAGTTTGGATGTTTTTTATTTTTATTTTTTAAATCTCTTGAGGTCGGGTATGTACAGAACCCTGGAAAAGGCATTAGGGATGCAAGTTATCAATTCATGAATTGATCTAAAGTTGACTAACAAATGACTGAGAAATGGCCATTTCTTAAAAACCAAAGTTTTCTCTCATATAAAGAGAATTGACTGTTTTTCCATAGATTTAAAAAATATGTATATCATGAAACTTAAAGAGCTTGTCGAGTGTTTATATTTCAGAACAGAACCGCATAAAGTTCATTTTCCATCCCACACTGGACTCTGTTTTCTCTTTGCCATTTCTGGTATGGCCCCGCCATCTTTGTTTCTGTGTCAACTGGCTCTGGTTAAGGATGGCCAGCAGCACCCTCTTCTGGATGGCAACCAAACTACAACAATAGAAGAAGACATAAGTGGACTTTCTTAGATAATCGGTTGGAACTAATTTTAATCCAATAAACTAGTATTAATCGATGATTAATCGTAAGTCGATAACTTGTTTGCATCCTTAAAAAACACTTTTTACTTATTTCATTATAGATATTTCCAGATTTTATCTGGTCAGCCAGATAAAATCCAACTAAAAACGTTAAGGTTTGTGGTTATAAGGTTTTAAAAAAGGAAAAACTTCAACTTGTCTGTAAACTTCTGTAAGGCGCTTTCTTTTTTTTTTCTTTTTTTTTTACCTGTTAGCACCTGGGCTGTGGCCGAATGGGGGATGGTGGCAGCGTCCTGAGGGATGGAGCTCATATCAGGCTCGGGCGTGCTGCTGGGTGGAGAAATAGCCAGAGGGGTCATCACCATCCGCGGTTTGAGCTGCAGAAGAAAAAGTTTCAGAATGCATTTTAATCACGCAGCAGGAGGCTAATTATCAGAGAGCTTTTTTAAGACTTGTTCCTCTAAAGTTGGAACAATAACGTGTCTGCAGCAAAAAAAGAAAAAATCTCCCAGATGCTACGTTTTACGCAGTGGTCCCACCAACAAGGTATATATCTTTAACAGACCACTGTTAAAGATGAAATTGTGGATCTCAACAAGGCTACTCATGATTAGGTGGAATAAACAAAACAAAATACATTTTACAACTTGTTTTTGTTAGATGCTTTGTGTTTCCCACTTTATAGTTTTACGCAGTTTTGTCAAATTTCTACCGAACAGAGACACATTTTCATAAATCAGGGATTTCCTTCCACTTTAACGCAGAGTTGGAAAAGATAAATAGTTGAATCTGAAGCTTAACAAACAGATTTATTTGAGCTTCTGTCAATCTGAGGTTGAAAATTTAACCCTGTCTGTTAAACTGACTGGATTGCCATTAATAAAATGTGTATTATTAGTTTTTATTTTCTTGAGTGATTTATTGATTCACTTTTATTTAAAAACAAACAAACCCTAACCTTTAAAATCCAACATTGAACATTTTTTAAGTAAATCTTGTATTTAAGTAATTAAGCCAACAATAAGCTATGCTTCTTCTCACTCCTGAATATTTTCTCTGTTTGTTATATAATTATTGTATCTCCTTAAGTTTTACTTGATATTATGAAATTTATGTTATCTTGTAACAAGCTGGAAGCTATCTGTCATTCACATATTCAAAATAAATGCCAAGTTTCTGCTGTTAAATTTGTTATTTTTGTACTATGATCCCTCAGTTTTTGTTTAAGGACTGTGGGTTTCTGGATGTAGGAAGTGTCATATGACTGGAGTGTTTGGTTTATTTGTCATATGTTAAAAAAATAAAAATATCCCGAATCAATTAACGGGAAGAACAGTTAAGATCTTTCAGTATTTGACCGGCTGATACCCCAATCAGAGCTCATCAAAACAACAATTTGCCAATGTTAATATCTGCGTTTTTTCTTTTAATTCATGGTTGAAAATAAACAAAAAAAGAAAACATAACAGCCAAATCAGAAATGCGCCCCAGCCTGTGTTTCCAGCTCCCTGTGCTCACATCCATTTTTAATCGCCCGCCCAGCACAGTCCCATCCATCCCCATCTGGCTGACCTTGAAGCCCGGCTTTCTCCCCCTCTTCTTCGGCACTTTGAGCGGCGGCAGCGACTCGGGGTACCGGTTGGGGAAATCCATCTTGGCCACGCTGCGGAGGGGGGGCCTGCCCCTCTTCCTGCCCGGTATCTTCCCTGGCTGGCTGGGGATGAAGGAGGGAGCCACTGCGGCCGACTGCATGTCACCGTTGCTGCTGCTGCTGCTGCTGCTGTCTGACTTCTGTGCCGCTGCAGCAAGTACACTCATCTGGAGCTGCAGACAGAAATGAAGAAGAAGAAGGGGGGGGTGGAAAGCCTTTCAGACCTGCACTTTGCTTGCACATTGATCCTGGATACTACAAGTCGCAGCATTAGCATCCATTAGATGCGGGCTGGGTTGGAAAAGGAAGCGTGGATTGCAGCAACATCTGACCAGTAAAAACACTCTCAGGAGAAGCACTTAGCTCTGCCGTAATTAAACAACACAAAGAGAAGCCATGTAAGTGAACACCACCTCCATCCTGCACTGATAACACAAAAATAAACCTGATAGGGGAAGGGGAGGCGAAGAGGGGGAGTCACTATTACCTGCTGTCCTCTATTGTGAAAGCCCAGCAGCAGAGAGCGATGGTTTTATATCCAACAGGCCTAAAGGTGACAAACAGCTAAATCCCTCACAATGCAGGAAAAGCCATCTAGATTGTTTTTTTTTTTTTTTTTTGTTCTTTCTGCATGCGGCTTTCTCCTCGTCTCCCTTTTTGGTGAACACACTGCTGCTGCTGCTGCTGCTGCTGCTGCTAGGCACACAGGCTGCAGACATCTCATTAGACTAATGCATTCAGCACTGGCAGAGAGAGAGAGGGAGGGAGAGAGCAAGAGGAAGGGGAGGGTGGGAACTGACTTCACCATGGCTACCCAGCTATGAATTACCATTAAGATGACAGCGTCTACCCTGGTGTTAAAAGAAGACCAAACAGAGGGAAGGGAAAAATTTTCAACAAAAAACAAAATAAACAGATAAGGACTGTGGTTCATCTTTTCCCCCCTGCAGCAGCACATACAACCAGAAACAATAAGCCGGTTGCTCTCATGCTCAAAACATCTTAATGTGAGGAGATCTGCGTGAAAGACGAGGCATGTAAACAAACAAGGAATCGATCCGTCAGCTGCACTCACCATCCGAAGCAGATGTGGAGATGTGGAGTATCCCCGCGCTCCGGGCTGCTGCTGCTGCTGCTGCTGGCTCTCCTCCCTGCCTCCAATAGCAGAGCGCCTATATGAAAGCAAGGCGGATTCCACTGTAATACTGTACGTGTGTGTGTGTGTGTGTGTGTGTGTGTGTGTACAGCAGACACTGACAGACAGTGAGCGAGTGACAATATGTGTGTGTGTGTGTGCATTAGAGACACGGAGGGAGAGGAGGAGGGGGGCCTCTGTTGTCATGACAACAAGCCTGTAAGCCCTGCCGGTTGTCTGCCATGTTTTATCAGCGACTCTGGCTCAGTGCAGAGATGATAGTTTCTCCTTTTCATTCCTTTTAGTTACAGTGCTGTTATGGATTAAAGGCTGCAGAGGTTTGTTGGGCAATCTCAAGCATGTTTATGTTATTATTAGTAGTATTTTATAGGTGTTTTATGAAGAACAAAGGATTAAAATGCTTGAAATATATAGTGGTTTTAGCTATCCAAATGGCATCAGTCAGTGTTTTTCTTCACTGCATTATAAAACAATGAATGTGCAATGATGGAAGTTGTGGGAAAATCTCCAAAAACATCCATCAAAACCATCTGATTAACTGCAGTTTGAGAAAAAAAAAAAAAACGATTGGAAATGCTTTCAGTGATTATTTCAAGTTATCTAAAATACATATTTAAAAGACCAGTAAAGTAACAACTGTAAAAAACTGTCTGAAAGATTATTTCAGTCGTATTAATATACATTCCAAAAGTAACTGTGTTATCCATGTTTTTCCTAGCATAACTTTTATGTACAGAGCCTTACAAATGTATTTATACGTTTGTAACGCCAGTACAATGTGACAGTTTTTTTTAAATTGTCACATTGTACCAGGGTGAAAAATGTTTCAAAATTTGTCACCTTCAAAGCAAAGTTTTATCTATTTTATTAACCCATTTTGTGAAGTAAAAGAAAAAGGACACATAATTTTCAAAACTTTTTTCACAAATAACATTCTTTCTTTTCCTTATTAACATCTGATACCGCTAAATAAAAATAAATACATTTAAATATTTTGTCGCATAAAAACAGCAACAGAAAACGTCGAGGGTTTTTCGTCGTAACGTGATAAAACGTGAGAACTCAAAGTTAGAGATATGTCGCCCCCTGCAGGATTTAACAGGAACTCCTCACTGTTCATCTGTTCGGTGTTGCTGTGCTAATAAAGTTTCGCAGATGACCGTTGACACCAATATGTCAGCCTACATGCCGCTTTCTGTGAAGATGTCACCGTCAGCCTTGGTGGGCATAAAGTGCGTTTTTAAAGAGCAGTTTTGTTCTAGAAAGATTTTAAAATGCCTAACAGAGCTCTACAGGCGAGGTGAGACGAATTGGTTGCATGTTTTAATATAATTAGTGTTTTTTTTAATTAAAAATATCTATAAATGTGTCATTTGTCTCGCTAATTGTACGGTTATTGTTGTTTTGTACAAAGAAATAGTGCATTTTTACACCTTCTCAGCTGTCAAATTAGTTACCTTCTAACATTTGCTCGCCGTTTTAATCATTTTCAGACTTTTGAAGCGGGAAACAATGAACTGACGTACCTTTTTTTGTTTTCGGTGTGATGTCTGTCAGGTTACTCGGTGACAGCTGGCCAGGCGGCGACGGCGGTAGAGGTGGAGAGCGGTGTGACCGCCGCCGGGTTCAGCGGTCCTTTGGATCACTACAGCGGGCTGATCCGAGCCGGGAGCCTGCGGGAGGACGAGCACCAGAGAGCGGTACTGCAGAAGCTGGACGAGCTGCACAAAACGCTGAGAGGATACACCAATAGACCCACATCCATCATGTCGAGGGTGAACATTCACATGCATGTCCTCATGTTTATGTGACCACTAAAAAGCCGCGTATTCTTATCACTTAATCCAGAAAAACATTGTACATTAGTTATCTGAAGAGTAACAGTTAAAAGTATGGGTTGCCAAATGTGCCAAAAATGTTTGTGCGTGTAAATACTTTTCTGTGTCACTGTACACAGTGCAGCAGCTGATTGTTACATTGTCTTTGTAAAGACATAATTAGATAAAACATTCAAGATCTTAACTTAAAAGAAGCAACCTAGCTGTGCTTCAGTATTTTTATTTTTGTTAATGTCTGATGAAGGATTTTTTTTCTCCATCATTATTGAGTTTATTTAAACTTTGTTTTTAACTTGGGAATTTATTGAGCTTCTTAAATTTCCTTTTGGAATCAATAAAATGTTTTTGAATTGAACAAAAATATTTCAAATGCTTCACTAATGGTAAAAAGAGAAGAAAGTAGCCTCTGCTTGTTCATGAAACTTCCTTCAATTATTTTTTTACATGATGAAAAATCTTCCTAAATCAAACTGGTCAGAATATTTTTACTGATTTATTTTTGTGTGTGTGTGTGTGTGTGTTCTCCAGTTTTTCTCCAAACCAAAGCCCCCTAAAGGCTGCTACATCTTTGGCGATGTCGGTAAGAGAACTGAAGCCTGATCATCGGGATTTAATGCATTTTATTTATTCATATGATCCTAACTGTTATGTTTTTTTTTNTTTTTTTTTTACCTGTTAGCACCTGGGCTGTGGCCGAATGGGGGATGGTGGCAGCGTCCTGAGGGATGGAGCTCATATCAGGCTCGGGCGTGCTGCTGGGTGGAGAAATAGCCAGAGGGGTCATCACCATCCGCGGTTTGAGCTGCAGAAGAAAAAGTTTCAGAATGCATTTTAATCACGCAGCAGGAGGCTAATTATCAGAGAGCTTTTTTAAGACTTGTTCCTCTAAAGTTGGAACAATAACGTGTCTGCAGCAAAAAAAGAAAAAATCTCCCAGATGCTACGTTTTACGCAGTGGTCCCACCAACAAGGTATATATCTTTAACAGACCACTGTTAAAGATGAAATTGTGGATCTCAACAAGGCTACTCATGATTAGGTGGAATAAACAAAACAAAATACATTTTACAACTTGTTTTTGTTAGATGCTTTGTGTTTCCCACTTTATAGTTTTACGCAGTTTTGTCAAATTTCTACCGAACAGAGACACATTTTCATAAATCAGGGATTTCCTTCCACTTTAACGCAGAGTTGGAAAAGATAAATAGTTGAATCTGAAGCTTAACAAACAGATTTATTTGAGCTTCTGTCAATCTGAGGTTGAAAATTTAACCCTGTCTGTTAAACTGACTGGATTGCCATTAATAAAATGTGTATTATTAGTTTTTATTTTCTTGAGTGATTTATTGATTCACTTTTATTTAAAAACAAACAAACCCTAACCTTTAAAATCCAACATTGAACATTTTTTAAGTAAATCTTGTATTTAAGTAATTAAGCCAACAATAAGCTATGCTTCTTCTCACTCCTGAATATTTTCTCTGTTTGTTATATAATTATTGTATCTCCTTAAGTTTTACTTGATATTATGAAATTTATGTTATCTTGTAACAAGCTGGAAGCTATCTGTCATTCACATATTCAAAATAAATGCCAAGTTTCTGCTGTTAAATTTGTTATTTTTGTACTATGATCCCTCAGTTTTTGTTTAAGGACTGTGGGTTTCTGGATGTAGGAAGTGTCATATGACTGGAGTGTTTGGTTTATTTGTCATATGTTAAAAAAATAAAAATATCCCGAATCAATTAACGGGAAGAACAGTTAAGATCTTTCAGTATTTGACCGGCTGATACCCCAATCAGAGCTCATCAAAACAACAATTTGCCAATGTTAATATCTGCGTTTTTTCTTTTAATTCATGGTTGAAAATAAACAAAAAAAGAAAACATAACAGCCAAATCAGAAATGCGCCCCAGCCTGTGTTTCCAGCTCCCTGTGCTCACATCCATTTTTAATCGCCCGCCCAGCACAGTCCCATCCATCCCCATCTGGCTGACCTTGAAGCCCGGCTTTCTCCCCCTCTTCTTCGGCACTTTGAGCGGCGGCAGCGACTCGGGGTACCGGTTGGGGAAATCCATCTTGGCCACGCTGCGGAGGGGGGGCCTGCCCCTCTTCCTGCCCGGTATCTTCCCTGGCTGGCTGGGGATGAAGGAGGGAGCCACTGCGGCCGACTGCATGTCACCGTTGCTGCTGCTGCTGCTGCTGCTGTCTGACTTCTGTGCCGCTGCAGCAAGTACACTCATCTGGAGCTGCAGACAGAAATGAAGAAGAAGAAGGGGGGGGTGGAAAGCCTTTCAGACCTGCACTTTGCCTGCACATTGATGCTGGATACTACAAGTCGCAGCATTAGCATCCATTAGATGCGGGCTGGGTTGGAAAAGGAAGCGTGGATTGCAGCAACATCTGACCAGTAAAAACACTCTCAGGAGAAGCACTTAGCTCTGCCGTAATTAAACAACACAAAGAGAAGCCATGTAAGTGAACACCACCTCCATCCTGCACTGATAACACAAAAATAAACCTGATAGGGGAAGGGGAGGCGAAGAGGGGGAGTCACTATTACCTGCTGTCCTCTATTGTGAAAGCCCAGCAGCAGAGAGCGATGGTTTTATATCCAACAGGCCTAAAGGTGACAAACAGCTAAATCCCTCACAATGCAGGAAAAGCCATCTAGATTGTTTTTTTTTTTTTTTTTTGTTCTTTCTGCATGCGGCTTTCTCCTCGTCTCCCTTTTTGGTGAACACACTGCTGCTGCTGCTGCTGCTGCTGCTAGGCACACAGGCTGCAGACATCTCATTAGACTAATGCATTCAGCACTGGCAGAGAGAGAGAGGGAGGGAGAGAGCAAGAGGAAGGGGAGGGTGGGAACTGACTTCACCATGGCTACCCAGCTATGAATTACCATTAAGATGACAGCGTCTACCCTGGTGTTAAAAGAAGACCAAACAGAGGGAAGGGAAAAATTTTCAACAAAAAACAAAATAAACAGATAAGGACTGTGGTTCATCTTTTCCCCCCTGCAGCAGCACATACAACCAGAAACAATAAGCCGGTTGCTCTCATGCTCAAAACATCTTAATGTGAGGAGATCTGCGTGAAAGACGAGGCATGTAAACAAACAAGGAATCGATCCGTCAGCTGCACTCACCATCCGAAGCAGATGTGGAGATGTGGAGTATCCCCGCGCTCCGGGCTGCTGCTGCTGCTGCTGCTGGCTCTCCTCCCTGCCTCCAATAGCAGAGCGCCTATATGAAAGCAAGGCGGATTCCACTGTAATACTGTACGTGTGTGTGTGTGTGTGTGTGTGTGTGTGTGTACAGCAGACACTGACAGACAGTGAGCGAGTGACAATATGTGTGTGTGTGTGTGCATTAGAGACACGGAGGGAGAGGAGGAGGGGGGCCTCTGTTGTCATGACAACAAGCCTGTAAGCCCTGCCGGTTGTCTGCCATGTTTTATCAGCGACTCTGGCTCAGTGCAGAGATGATAGTTTCTCCTTTTCATTCCTTTTAGTTACAGTGCTGTTATGGATTAAAGGCTGCAGAGGTTTGTTGGGCAATCTCAAGCATGTTTATGTTATTATTAGTAGTATTTTATAGGTGTTTTATGAAGAACAAAGGATTAAAATGCTTGAAATATATAGTGGTTTTAGCTATCCAAATGGCATCAGTCAGTGTTTTTCTTCACTGCATTATAAAACAATGAATGTGCAATGATGGAAGTTGTGGGAAAATCTCCAAAAACATCCATCAAAACCATCTGATTAACTGCAGTTTGAGAAAAAAAAAAAACGATTGGAAATGCTTTCAGTGATTATTTCAAGTTATCTAAAATACATATTTAAAAGACCAGTAAAGTAACAACTGTAAAAAACTGTCTGAAAGATTATTTCAGTCGTATTAATATACATTCCAAAAGTAACTGTGTTATCCATGTTTTTCCTAGCATAACTTTTATGTACAGAGCCTTACAAATGTATTTATACGTTTGTAACGCCAGTACAATGTGACAGTTTTTTTTAAATTGTCACATTGTACCAGGGTGAAAAATGTTTCAAAATTTGTCACCTTCAAAGCAAAGTTTTATCTATTTTATTAACCCATTTTGTGAAGTAAAAGAAAAAGGACACATAATTTTCAAAACTTTTTTCACAAATAACATTCTTTCTTTTCCTTATTAACATCTGATACCGCTAAATAAAAATAAATACATTTAAATATTTTGTCGCATAAAAACAGCAACAGAAAACGTCGAGGGTTTTTCGTCGTAACGTGATAAAACGTGAGAACTCAAAGTTAGAGATATGTCGCCCCCTGCAGGATTTAACAGGAACTCCTCACTGTTCATCTGTTCGGTGTTGCTGTGCTAATAAAGTTTCGCAGATGACCGTTGACACCAATATGTCAGCCTACATGCCGCTTTCTGTGAAGATGTCACCGTCAGCCTTGGTGGGCATAAAGTGCGTTTTTAAAGAGCAGTTTTGTTCTAGAAAGATTTTAAAATGCCTAACAGAGCTCTACAGGCGAGGTGAGACGAATTGGTTGCATGTTTTAATATAATTAGTGTTTTTTTTAATTAAAAATATCTATAAATGTGTCATTTGTCTCGCTAATTGTACGGTTATTGTTGTTTTGTACAAAGAAATAGTGCATTTTTACACCTTCTCAGCTGTCAAATTAGTTACCTTCTAACATTTGCTCGCCGTTTTAATCATTTTCAGACTTTTGAAGCGGGAAACAATGAACTGACGTACCTTTTTTTGTTTTCGGTGTGATGTCTGTCAGGTTACTCGGTGACAGCTGGCCAGGCGGCGACGGCGGTAGAGGTGGAGAGCGGTGTGACCGCCGCCGGGTTCAGCGGTCCTTTGGATCACTACAGCGGGCTGATCCGAGCCGGGAGCCTGCGGGAGGACGAGCACCAGAGAGCGGTACTGCAGAAGCTGGACGAGCTGCACAAAACGCTGAGAGGATACACCAATAGACCCACATCCATCATGTCGAGGGTGAACATTCACATGCATGTCCTCATGTTTATGTGACCACTAAAAAGCCGCGTATTCTTATCACTTAATCCAGAAAAACATTGTACATTAGTTATCTGAAGAGTAACAGTTAAAAGTATGGGTTGCCAAATGTGCCAAAAATGTTTGTGCGTGTAAATACTTTTCTGTGTCACTGTACACAGTGCAGCAGCTGATTGTTACATTGTCTTTGTAAAGACATAATTAGATAAAACATTCAAGATCTTAACTTAAAAGAAGCAACCTAGCTGTGCTTCAGTATTTTTATTTTTGTTAATGTCTGATGAAGGATTTTTTTTCTCCATCATTATTGAGTTTATTTAAACTTTGTTTTTAACTTGGGAATTTATTGAGCTTCTTAAATTTCCTTTTGGAATCAATAAAATGTTTTTGAATTGAACAAAAATATTTCAAATGCTTCACTAATGGTAAAAAGAGAAGAAAGTAGCCTCTGCTTGTTCATGAAACTTCCTTCAATTATTTTTTTACATGATGAAAAATCTTCCTAAATCAAACTGGTCAGAATATTTTTACTGATTTATTTTTGTGTGTGTGTGTATGTGTGTGTGTGTGTGTTCTCCAGTTTTTCTCCAAACCAAAGCCCCCTAAAGGCTGCTACATCTTTGGCGATGTCGGTAAGAGAACTGAAGCCTGATCATCGGGATTTAATGCATTTTATTTATTCATATGATCCTAACTGTTATGTTTTTTTTTGTTTTAGGCACCGGGAAGACGATGGTGATGGACATGTTTTATTCACATGTGGAAACAGAGAGGAAAAAAAGGGTCCATTTCCACGGATTTATGCTCGACGTGCATAAAAGTGAGTGTTTTGTGTTGTTCTGAGGTACATCTCATTATTAAATTCTAAATTAGCTCTAAATGCTCCTCCTCCATCAAGAGACAGAAGTACGTTTTGGGAAAAGTCACACAGGGATGTTGATACTTCTCCCAACTTGTTTTTGTACCTAATTTTGGCTGC
The DNA here is from genome assembly GCF_001443285.1 of Poecilia latipinna. Classification (NCBI taxonomy): domain Eukaryota; kingdom Metazoa; phylum Chordata; class Actinopteri; order Cyprinodontiformes; family Poeciliidae; genus Poecilia; species Poecilia latipinna. Next base: position 90,854 of record NW_015114084.1, on the reverse strand, counting down.
TTGGTTTCAGGAATCCATCGGTTGAAGCAGAGCATGCCCAAAAGGAAAGCAGGGAAAATGGCCAAATCTTACGACCCCATCGCTCCGGTTGCCGAGGAGATCAGCGAGGAGGCCTGTCTGCTATGTTTCGATGAGTTCCAGGTGCTTTAGGTGACCGTCTTAAAGAAACAGAACATGTTTGTTCACGCTGTTAAAAATTACTTTTATTGCTAACTTTCATTTCAGGTCACAGATATCGCCGATGCCATGATCCTAAAGCAGCTTTTTGAAAATCTGTTTCTGAACGGCGTTGTTGTCGTGGCGACGTCCAACCGTCCACCTGAAGGTCATTAGTGAGGTTTTTAGCACATTTGCTCAAAACTCCATAGTTTTTGTAGTTTTTCTCTGGATAAGAAGAAACTAATCAATTAAATTTTAAAAAAGTTATTGGAAGTTTTTCCTCCCCAAAATAACCAAAATTAAAGACCATATGTCTTGTGTCACGTTATTATTCTAGAAGTAAAATTGTAGGTTGGCACATTTACCCAGGCAATAATTCTAATTAAACCAGTAAAGGAGTAATTTTTTTCATTAATTTTTGTAAGAAAGGGAAGTTCAAATCATTGTAGATCCAAAACTTTAAGAGTTTTTGACATTATTAAAAGAAACACATCAAGTTTGCAAATACTTTTGGACTCGGATGGGGGAAAAAATGAAGGAGAATATTCAGGCTTTCTGTTTAAAACTGATTAGTTTATTTAATATTTCACAAAAGCTGCAACTAATATTTTACAACCTGTTATGTTCCATCAGATTTGTATAAAAACGGCCTCCAGAGAGTCAACTTTGTGCCTTTTATCGCGGTGCTGCAGGTAAGTTAAAACATTCTGAACCCGCCCTCCAGCTGTGAGCAGGCGGCCCTTTAAAGGTGAAACGTCTCTTTGACCGCCTGCAGAAACATTGCCAAACTCTTCGCCTCGATTCAGGGATCGACTACCGCAAACGGAACAGGCCTTCTGCGGGGAAACTTTACTTCCTGTAAGTCCCGCCTGACTTGACGAAAACCTAACAGGAACGCTGCTTTTCTCCCTTTTCTCAATTTTTTCATTCTGTGTAGCTCCGGTGAACCTGACGCCGAGGCAGTGCTGGACAAAATGTTCGACGAGTTGGCTTTTAAGCAGAACGACAGTGAGTGCTGAGCTCCACCAGCGTCTCCTGCTGTGGCGCGTGGCTAATGTTTGTCTTTGTTTTAAAATGTTTAGTTACCCGGCCGCGAGTTTTAAACGTTCACAACCGGAAGGTCCGTCTGAACAAAGCGTGCGGGACGATCGCAGACTGTACGTTTGAGGAGCTGTGCGACAGAGTGAGTCTGTTTGTTTTGCATTTTTAATGTTGGTATTGTTTGACCTGACAGGGTTCATGCAGTCAGCAAACACAGAGAACCCCACACAGCAAAAAACCCCAAAATATTACCAAGTATTTGGTCGAGTTTCAAGTGCCAATATCTTGATACACTTGAAGTAAAAGAAAACTAATTAACAAGTATTTTGTCAGCAACATATAAGAGCTTGTTTTAAGTCAATAATTCCTTAATATTCATGAAAAAGTAGTGGCTAAATTTGTCATGTTATTTCACTAAAAATGTGGGGAAAATATCTTGTTATAATATAATAATAATCTGCCAATGGAACAAGAACTTTTATGTCTATTAAGGAGTTATTGACTTAAAACAAGCTCCTATTTATAACTGAAAAGTTGGTTTTAAGTTAGTTTTGTCTTATTTCAAAATATTTGTTACTACTTGGTAAGATCTTGTGTTTTTGCAGTGCACTTTGAAAAACGGGTTTAAGTGACTGTCTTATGAAAATAAAACATTTGCTTTCTATTAAAGGTTTTTGTGTAAACATTTGTTTGATTCTCTGAAAAGTTTTTTTTGAGACCCAGAAATCTCTCTCTCAGCCTCTAGGGGCCAGCGACTACCTGGAAATATCCAGACTGTTTGACACAGTCTTCATCCGACACATTCCTCTGCTGACGCTCAACAAGAAAACTCAGGCCAGGCGGCTCATAACGCTCGTGGACGCGCTCTACGACCACAAGGTACGCCGCCGCCGCCGCCGTTCATCCGTTCTCCCAGCCCATAGAGCGAGACGCAGACATGGAGTCTTCTCTTGGCTCAGGTCCGGGTGGTGATACTCGCCGAACGCCCGCTGGAGGACATTTTTGTTCACGACGGGGATCACAGTCACGACGAGAGCCACATTCTGATGGATGACCTGGGGCTAAAAAGGGTGAGAGTGGGAATCTGTTTTATTGTTGAACCTGTTTTCCATCAACGGTCTGGGCTGTCGGGACACAAAAACATCAGCAATTAAAGAGGCTGTCACTCAGACGGGCTTAGAAAACGTCTGGAAACAGAACTGCAGATCCAAAGAGTCGAGTTTCTAGTGGGAATATTAATGAACTTGAAATAAGACAAAACTAACTCACCAGTTTCAGCAGGAAGTAAGAGTTTGTTTTAAGTAAATAATTTCTTAAACTAGTTTGTAAAATCAACTCTTCTGAGCTTGTGATGACTTCCTGAAGGCGGTTTCAAAAAGAGCAGGATTTTTTTAAAGAGATAAAGACACAATGTCCTAACTTTTGTTCAGCTTGAAAATCCAATTTTGTTTCTTACTTCTGTTTAATGAGTAAAAGTTAGTTTTTATGGTTAAGTGCAATCAGATCTCTTCCTTTTCCAAACTGAAATTAGGCATTCAGATCTGAACATTTCTTGATAATTTTTTTAAATATTTCTGTAAAATGTTCTAATTTGTCAAATTTTTTAAATTGTAGTTTTATATCTGAATCAAATGATCAATTTTACTGTTGATTCTGTAAAAATTGAGTAACTCTATAATTTTCCGTCCGTCTACAATGTTCTGAAATTTGAAAACATTTTGCATTTCTGATTGGACCAGCATTAAATCTACTAATTTACTTACTTTCGTGCCCCAAAAGTCACTGAAAACTCGCATTTCTCCACTGATAATCATGGGTTTATTTAAAGCGTCGCCTGTTTTCACTCAGTGAACTTTCCCTCCATAACAGGACGAAGCCAGCAGTCTGTCCATCTTCAGCGGGGAGGAGGAGAAGTTTGCCTTTCAGAGAACCGTTTCTCGACTCACTGAGATGCAGACTGAAGATTACTGGCTGGACGGGGACAGAAGCTTAAAATCCTCCGGAAAATAAGAATACATGATACTTTATGAACTACTCGCTTATATGCCAAAAACAAAATACTACACTACTCCATCTCCTCTCGCTCGGAGCACCGGGGTTCTGCTCAACAGCATCTGTGCAAATGTACATACAATATTTATTAGTATCTAAAATCATTTTATCATTTAAATGCAAATTTGCACTTTAAGGATCATTTTAAGGTGGATTTTTGGGGAGGCGTGTTGCTTTTAATCCAGTGTCATATAATAACTCAAGTTTTTAACTTCTCTGTTGTTTGGGGGGAAAAGATATACAAACACAACATGGACAGTTTATAGAGATGTAGTCCAGTCCTTTACTGGAGGTTTATGAGTCTGTTTTGTTTTCAGTATTTCAATGAAATGATTTCTTACTGAGTTGTGTTTTATCTTAAGTCTAAGTGGATGGATCAGTCCAGTCTGACTGCAATGTTTAGCTGCTTCTGAAGAAAAGATAATATAAATATAACTACTTTAAATCTTGGTTTCTTATTTGCAAAGAGATACTTTAATTTTATTTATTTGTTTCCAAAATTTCAGTGGACAAACATGAATTATTTATGCCCCTTTTTGGCATTTAGTCAACATACTTTCATATGTTTAAAGGGGATTTTGTGTGTTTAGACCAATAAGTACCACATATTGATAGGGTATAATAATAATAATTAATACAATTTTATTTACAGTACACTTTACATGTACATCTTAAAGTACATGTAAAAATGACAATTAAAGCAATAACCAATCTAAAACCTAATTTGAAATAAATGGAAGGAAATTGATACACCAGAACATTTTCAAGTCTTATCAAAGATACTTTGATTGGTGCTGAGCTGTGGAACTCTGCAGCTCCTCCAGAGACACAGTGAGCCGCCAATCTGCTTTTTTAATTATTTTATTAAACCAACCAGTTGAGTTTCATCTGTAGAGCACGATTTATACATTCAACTGGAATGAAATGATCAAATCAAAGGAAACTAGGTGAAACAGTAATAGTTATTGGTGATAAAACAATGAGGAATTAAAAGAGAGAGCTCAATCAGAGGAACTGTGGAAAAGCACTTAGATTAGCCAAGAAACACTTGATATGTAAACTAGATCAGATACAGCTTATAAAAACAATAAAGTTAGGAAATAAAGTAGAATTACAATAAACTGAGATTATAAATGACTTTAACCTTCAACTAAAAGCCACAGGACTGAATAGATTCGTCTTTAAGTTTGCTTGCAAATTAATGCAATGCATGCAGAATGCATTAAACGATGTAAACCATGTATCGTTTTCTTTCTGATTATTCTGCATCGTTTTCCAAGGCAGCTGCTCACTACAAATACAGATCTAGCCTCCATGACTATTCACTTTTACCTCGTTTTATGACAAACGCAACCTAATCTGCATCATCCATCCCATTTAATACCGTTTATAAATGTATCTCATGCGACTTAACTTTAAATAATGTCCTGATCCTTCAGATCCCTCCATGAGTTTCATCCTCTGCTCCGAGTCAAACATCTGGTTTACTGGAAATGGTTCGTCTTCTCGAAAGCGACACGTCGACTGGCTGACATTTAACATTAACATTAATTGTGATGCACTTCTTAAAACAAAGACTCCTGCATGTGGGATGTGAAAGTGAGAAAACGCTACATAATTTAAGTTCCTGTTTGTTTGGTGCAAACACACGGGTTTTGTCCTTAAAATGAAGCGTTGTGTTGTCATCACTAAAGATGCGAAACAAACAGTGAAAATCCGAAAACTATGAAAGATGAAAAATGTTTTAATATCAAATTGTTTAATGAAACTGAGAGGCATGACTGCACTTCACTAACCAAACAGAGCGAGATTTCAAAATATTTTGTATGAGAGAAGAAGAACTTGTTTTGGAGCTACGGCAAGAGAAGAGGGTGGTGTGTCCTTTTAAGGCTGAGAAATAAAAACATTTTGCTTTAGATTTTTAAAAATGGGTAAATAAACTAAAACTCAAAGACGTTCACCACAAAAAAGCCCCTCTTGTTCATTTTAATTCTACTGTATTGGACAGAACCAATACAGTAGACCTTCTGTGATGACCCTCTTTAAGGAGCGTTGAACTTAAGATGCTGCGTTGGTCGAGCCGCACACGTTGTGTGAAATTGGTGTAGTGGATGTTGTGCAACAATCGTCGTTTCCCATCCAACCCCTCTGCAGGCCTGTGAAGCAGTCCTGACAGCAGAGGCAGCTTTCTTTATCATTTTGTTCACTTTTCTCTAATCTGCTGCCTCAACAGACGGCTTTGAAGAAGAAGAAACGCGCGCGCGCACACACACACACACACACACACACACACAAGATTATGCAATGCCTTGCCGCAAGCACTGAAGGAGCTACCCTTCCTCTAGAATCTGCTCTGTCCTACTGCCGTAAACAGCTTCAGCATTGTGTTCATCAGATCTGTTGTTCATGGCGGCACTCTGACGTTTAGAGGCCATGGCCTTCTGAGGCTGACCATCAACTCTGGACTAATTCACCACACCTTGCTAAAAAGCACTCCATCCAATGTCCAACAGCTCTCAAGACATCCATGATCATTTGACTTTGTATGTAGATGATGATGCTTGGAGTAGTTCTGGAAGTCCAAAAGAAAATATGGGAAGTTTAATATGTACAGGAGTAATTCTTCTATACTGATACTATCGTCCAGTGGAGGTTTGTGCCCTAAATCGTCACAAACTGTGAAAACTTCAAGCTGGACCTCAAGTAATCTAGATTCTCTGCCTCTCTGCTTCTCTGACCTATGACCTGGGTTTTTGAAATAACTAGATAAATGTACTTTCATCTGAAAAGAGGACTTTAAGTTGCTCAGCAGCAGCCCAGTTGTTTTTCTCTCTAGCTCAGGTTTTTGGTTCAGAACTGGTTTGACCAGGAATGAGACAGTTGTAGCCCATGTCTCAGATACGTCAGTGTGAGTTTACCTCCTTGTGAATCTCTTCCAAACTCTTAAATATGGCCATCTTCAACAATCCCATGTTGCCTGTGCACATTCTGTCATCACACTTTTTCCCTCCACTTTCCATTGAAATGCTTGGACACAGCACTCTGAAAGAGAGTCGGTGACTTCCTGTTGTGTGGTAATTAATTTGGAAAATATGTACTTTTAGGAGTATTTTTTTGTTATGGTGTACTTTTTGACATTACATTTGAGTAATTTATTTTGAATTATTGTTACTCTAAAATGTCTGGAAACTCTATAAACTGTGAGACTCAATGGAGAACCAACTTGTTTTAACCAAACATTCACCACAGACACACACACACACACACACACACACACACACACATCTGTAGTTTTTCCTTAAAAATTTGTATTGAAAGAAATTGATTTGAGGGAAAAAATATTTTGCTTGACTTTTATTTATTTTAAGTTATTTTCAATTAGATCTTTAAAATATTAAAATTTCCACATAACTTTGTATTTTGCTCCACCTGATTGTCATTATTAAATATCAAATAACTGATATTTTGATCATTTACTAAGTTCTTGAGTTGCCTATTTCCCAAATATTTTTTCTCTCACTTTAGTAATCTCACTTTACTTTTTCTTCTTTCTACTTTTACTAAGGTAAAAATATCCTTGGGCACTACACGCCCCTGCTTTCTGTCAATTTAGCAGCCGTCCTCATGACTGAAAATTTACAAGATGTAAGTCATATTAATCAAAGATACAATGAAAAATCTTTTCATTAAAAGTTTAATTATTTGAATTAGTTTATTCTAAAATAATGTAATTTATTGAAATACATTTCTGTAGCGCTCCTGTGTATTTTCTCAACATTAGGAAATATAGGGAGTGATTTATGGATCATTTAGAACTAAATAGTTAAAATAAAAAAAATTATTTGGAGCCACATTTTTTTCTCTATGACAGACCTTATTACTCCTTACTGTGAAAATTTACAAACGAAATCCCATATTATTCAACATTTTTTATTTATGTTTAATTATTTATACACATGAAACAACCCGTTCAATCTGTCAGACTTGGTGGAATTCCTATAGAGACAACTAAAATGGATTTCATGTAACATCATTTCCAGCCTTCCTTTGTTAGCGACATGAGGTTTCTAAAGGGTGATGTCACCGGCCAGCGGACATCTCTCTCCACGCACTGTCTCTTTAATTTCAGCGCAGTCCAGGGGGCAGGATCGCGTCTTTCCGCCCCTTCTCCTCTCACAGTGTTTGCGCCTACCGCAGCTGCAGCAGATTCAATGAGGAGCGTCGGCGGGCTGCTGGCCACGCTGCGCTGCTTTAGCCCAGAATGCCAGGGATGTACAGCCAGGATGCATCAGTATTCCTCAGCTCCTCGTAAGGCGGATTACTTGAACCTCGCCTTCTCCCTTCGCGGCAGCTCCCGGGGCCTTGAGGAACACCTCCTCTCCGCCTTGATGGTATCTGGAGAGCGACGCACCGGCGACTGGCAGCGCAGCTCTGCGGGCTTCTGATTAGGACCTTGAGGTGGGGTAAAGGCGGGGAAGGAGGGAGGCGGTCAAGATGGCAGCTGTGCACGGTGTGATGGAGCTGTGATGTGGGAGGCTCGTTTGCTTTTGCCACTCGGGACTGGAGAGCGGGACGCGCGTAAGGGAACGCCGTTTGGATTGCCGTGAGACTCCGCTGCCCCTATCGCTTCTTTCTCTCCCAATTTTAGCGCACGCTGGTCGGGGTGTGGGCTGTGCGCCACGAAAAGAAAAGGCGATGTTCTGTTAACGCTGGTCAGCGCAGTTGGCGCTGTGAGCTGCGGATCGACGCTGGTAGACAAGCGGGACACGTGTTGGGACTGAGCTGCGGGGGTTGGAGAGGGGAGGGGAGGGGGACAGATTTGCATACCGCGTTGCATAGTAAATAAACTCCCCAAAGAAGTCTGCACTCAACATTGATGGAATGCGAGCCGAGTGATTTTGCCATCTCCTCTGCATCAACCGAGAAATTGCAATTAACATGGCCGAGGCGCCGCTCAGCTGCGACGAGCCTCCCCCGAACGTTGAGATCGACCCGGACTTCGAGCCCCAGAAGCGGCCGCGGTCCTGCACTTGGCCGCTGCCCCGGCCGGAGTCCGTCGCGGGCAAGCCCGGGGCGAATGACGCTGACGTAATCCCCGAAGAGGAGGATGACGAGGGTGGGAGCGCAGAGAACGGCTCCGTGCAGAAAAACGGCGACTCTGTGAATGAGCCGAGCGGCGGCGGCCGCGGCTCCGTCTCCCAGCCCGTGGAGCTCCAGGGCGGCCCCCGCAAAGACGAGGCCGCCGACGGATCCCCTTCCTCCGCACAGATCCCCGGTGCGGCTCTCTGCGGCTCTGCCTCCCAGCAGCTGAGGAAGTCCTCCGCCCGCAGAAACGCCTGGGGCAACTACTCCTATGCAGACCTCATTACCCAGGCCATCGAGAGCTCGCCGGAGAAGAGGCTGACCTTGTCCCAGATCTACGACTGGATGGTGAGGTCTGTGCCATATTTCAAGGACAGAGGGGACAGCAACAGCTCCGCTGGCTGGAAGGTGAGCACATGATGGTGCTGTCATCACAACAAAGACCACACTGTGGTCATGTTAACACACAATGCACACAGCTGTTGTTAAAGCGACTAGCCAGGCATTGATGTGACATTTAATCAAAGCACTTCAGATGTAGATTTTCTCCTATAGAACATGCCATTAACAGTTTTTCTATTTGATTTGCTCTTTTAAGTCATAAAAGCTACCCTCATTATTTCAAGCTTCCATGCCTGCATACTTACAGTGACATCACATGAGGCACTTCATTTGACTACATTAATGTTTCTCTGGTTTTTCCTCTTCATAGGCAGGTTTTGAAGCAACAATTTGTAATTTCACTCAATACGGTTGCAACAAAAAATTTTTTTTAGCTTTACATCATGCTATTGCTGTTCCCTCATCAAAAACATACCTGGAGTGTTGTTTTTTATGCATGTTTGAGGAATCCTTTGATCTCCCTGGCAACCATTCAGCTGTGCAAAACATTGAGGCGAACCTCACAGCCCCTGCTACCCCGAGCCTCCCCCACTCGGCTTCTTCAGACTAGCCAGCAGCAATTAGCAAACATCTGGTGGTACTACACATTTGCTGAGCTCATTAAACGAGCTACTTCTCAGTGCATCGCTGGTAAAAAATGTTAAAGGGTTAATAGAGGAGCCATGTTGTGATGACTTCCTGAAGGGAGGCAGAGTTTCAGAAAGAGTGGGAGTTATTAAAGAAAGAGAAATAATAGAAAAAAGCCAAGATAAAGGTTTGTTTTAATGTGCCTTGGTAATGTAATGTAAAAGATTTGTAAAGCTGCTAATAGAAAATTAGCTTGATGGCAACCTGGAACAGTCCAGTTTAACGGCCAAACATTTGTGTTTGTGTGAAACTGAGTTTAAACTTTGAGTTGATTCTCCTGCTTGGCTCTATATATTTCTGAGGTATTTTTGACTTCAAAACGCCGTGTTTGATAACATTTGATAACGATAATTAAAACTTCTCAATATTTGACATTGTCTAGCAAAATGTTTTTACGTCAGGCTACAAAGCTGCTACATCGATGAGCTGCTCTATGCTGTAGTTGGAGATATGTTGTTTGCTGCTGAGCATAATCATTTTGTGGCTAAAAGTTAAACATTATTTTTACATCAACTTCTAAGTTATGTGAAACTTATGTTAAAATCATTTGAAGTCTTAGAATCAGTCCAGTACTGGTACCTGTCCACATTCTCAGGGGAGAAAGACTCACCTGGTATAAATTAAAATTTTAGCTAATGGAGTAACACTTAAGAGAAATGTATTTAATCAGAGAATGTCATGAATATGTGTGTAGGGCTGCACTGACTGCAGTTTTCTGGCCGATCTTTAAAAAGCCTTACCTGCCGATTTTGATTTTGGCTGATATAAATTTTTTTTTGTCTAAAATATCCCTAAAATATAGCAAGAAAGTTGGTGAGTTGGCAACAGTGGGGTGAATATTAAGTGCAAACGTGCAGAGCTGACCTGGTGGGTCGGTCAGTCAAACCTCTCACTGCAGAACAAAGGCTGATCTTTAAACCTTTGCTGACGAAGATAAGATCAGGGGATAAGATGGGCTTCACATGCAAGTTTCAGCCAATCACAATTCCCCAAAATTAAGGAAATCGGCGCCCAGAAATCAAATGGATCGATTAAATCAGTTGGCCAATAAATGTATCCTATATTATACATTATATATTATGTATATAATGTAAACAGCACTGCCAGAGAAGCAATAAGTTTATAGCAGGTGTGTGAATGATCTAATGATCGGACTGCTGAATTACAGCCAGTCCACACACACTGTTAGCAGAACTAGAGGACCCCAAAACCAAATTTTGCTTAGGGCCCCATGGAGGCTTGGGCCGGCCCTGGTCATTATCACAGTTTGCTTGGAGGTCATAGAGTCGAACACTGACTGGGACATGTAAAGCCAAGCTCCACTGCAACCTGAATGTTATATGCTCTACTTTGAAATCTGTCTGTATTGCGTAGCTTTGTGCTTTTGGTGGTTTTCTATCACAAAACAGTGACAACTTTTTCGTGATATTAATGCGCCATATCTGCATCGGCCACTGAGTTAATTTTCTCTAATCTA
>NW_015114084.1:72508-75171 GCF_001443285.1 Poecilia latipinna | reverse complement strand
ATGAACTTTATCACAATATTCTAATTTTATGACCAGCACCTGTAGTTTTAATCTACTATGAGGAAATTTGGTCACATGATTCAAATATTATCCACGAGCCAGGATTTGGTTACAGTAAAGTTGAATTGATCAGGGGTCATAATTTGTCGTAATTTATTAATCAAACGGCTCAAGTAAATAAAACGTGTAATTCAGTTTTCATATACTATATAAGTTTTTGTTAAATCGTATTAAATTAACCCTTTGTTTCTTATTTGTGTAGGATAATTTGTGAAAATACTTAGCTGCAACCAAACATAAAGAGTGTAATGGTATATTTTAAGCACAATCTTACAAAATTTCATTTTTACCAGCATGAAATGGAGGTACGAATTGGCATAGGCTAATCAACGTGGAGTTACCCGATTCTTGGGCCTGTTGTGATGTCATTGTCTTAAAAAAACATACGAAGCATAATTGGCAGTTTTTTCCTTTAAAATATGGCAGCATTTTGTGAAATCCTGTCGTGGGAATCCATACTTCATTATTCAGATGCGTTTTTATTATGAGTGTAAATTTGTCAATGAACAAAAATACTTTTCTGTATTTTATCTTTACAGTAATGGTTGGGTCTAAGCACAACATAGCGTAACATCTAGATCTACTGTCGAATATTATGACTACATAACAGACGTGTATATATATAGTTTTATCTCAGTGGTGCGAGAACAAAGGTGTGGATTTGTCGGTGTGACTCAAGTAGCAAGAAACCACTAAATCTTACCAAAAAAAAGGTTGCACAGTGATCCAGTGAAGAATAAACGGGTACGAAAGTGGTGGGTGAAAAACGGTCGATGCAAAGTTGATTTCACTTTCAGAGAAACTGCTCACGCTGCAGTGAGACTGCCTCACAGGGGGGCCCCTCTGCGTCGGTTTGATTTGTCAGGATTAGTTTGTGCTGGACCGAACCAATTCATCTGACATGGAATCAAGTCAGATGAAAGCTTTGAGCTTTCTGCAGGATTTAGACGGAGGGGAGGGAAATAGGTTTGTAATCCCGCACAACTGAGGCAAGGCGGGCCGCTTCCAGGGAGCTGCCTTCTGAATATTGTGTGTGTGTGTGTGTGTGTGTGTGTGTGTGTGTGTGTGTGTGTGTGTGTGTGAAACATTGACGGGGGGGAAAAAATCAGGCTGTAAAACACAAGCGCTACACACAAATGGGTGGTCATCACTAATTGGTCTCATCTGGTTCGGTAATGCTCCAGATTAGAGGCGGTCAGTTTTCATTCATCTTCCACTTGGTGCGTTCTGTGACTCCAGACAAGAGTCCAGCGGGACGAGGAAAGGGTTAATGCAGAGGGGAGTTTGAGTTGTGCTGACATCAGCATTTCTTAGGAGATGCTTTGTCTCTCTGTGCGTTCGGTGGCAATCTGTCCGAGGTTGCTCATCTTCATGTGTCATCGTCAGTGTGTAAAGTCAGACCTGACACACATCGTGGTAACATCTCGTCATCGTTTGCATCCAGTCTAAATATAACCCCCCCCACCCCCTCTCTCTCTCTACTCGTACACAGGCGGCTTCGCCCAACTGTTTGCCAGCCTCTCTCTTTATGTGGCCCGGGCAAGGGAAATCAATTGACTGGCTATAAATTATGTAGGTCAATGTGTAGCGTTGAGAGAGCAGCTGAGTATTTCTCTTCGACCGAACTGGCACGGCTCCAGTCCAGTCTCTCATACCGTCCTGCTGTGACTGTGAGTGGGGGTGAGGGAGAGGAGAGCAGACGCTTGCTCTTTTTTGCGATTTATCTTTTAAATACCATTTGGCACATGCTGCATGCACCCGAGTAGCCTGCGCAAAGGGATAGTCCTGGATTTTTGAAGTGAGGTTCTGTTAAAAGGCTATAGACGGACAGCTAGAATCCAAAAAATAAACTCCTGATATTCTGTAATGGCTTTTCAGTTTTCTTGTGCCAACACCAGAATATCACTTTAGAAAGTTTGTAGAGCCACTCCCGACTGGTTGGTTCTAGAAACAGTATAATGGTTAGTCCAAAAGGGGTCAAAACCAAAATGGACTTCTGCCGTCTCAAAACATCGTGTGAGTTTTGAACCTTTTAACAGTCGTCATATTTGGATTGGGCTTTTATTTACTAAAAAGTCCATGATTATTTACACAGGAAATGGAAGTAGGAAGCAGTGCAACGCCAGTGATCTTTCTGTGTGAAACATGGACATGAAAAGCATTTTCAATTGAAGTAACTATCAAACAGAAAAGTCTGGCAGTGCGAAAATGAGCCAGATGGTGTTAGCTTAAATCATTTTGTTTGCTTACGTTGCTTTTGTTTACAATAACAGGATGTCACATTCTTACCACATGTTTCAACCACTTGTGAATGCACAAATAAGGCCCTTTCTTACTAAACAAAGATTTCACAAATCACAAACTAGGTTTTAAATGTTTGGATTTTTGTATACTCAATGTTTGAAGAGTCCAAGTATTGGCATCTTTAAACTAGAGCAAATTAAAGATACTCAATCTTGTCGAAATTCAAGTGGAATTACCCTTTAGCCATTTGTCAAATGGGAAGCTGCAACTAGAAGCCAACTTCAACTTGGTACTATAGAGCAGTGGTCCCCAACCTTTTTATTACCACGGACCGGTCAAGACTTGGAAAGTCTTGACCC
>NW_015114084.1:51263-68017 GCF_001443285.1 Poecilia latipinna | reverse complement strand
GGGTCAAGACTTTCCAAGTCTTGACCGGTCCGTGGTAATAAAAAGGTTGGGGACCACTGCTATATAGTATGTTTATGCTTAATGTCCTGCAGATTACAGTAAACTGTCAAAAAAAAACATGTATGGTGTTTACACATATTGTATCCCAAGCATTTTTCTAGATAAAGTTTTCTTTAAAGAAAATCACCAGTCACGGGTGACCAACCTAGACATGCTAGTCGTTTGCCTATCCAAGGGTAAATAATGTTAGCCACATAGCAACGAGGTATTTCAGCTTCCAACCTGCATTTTTATTCAAATATGTAATTAAAAAAAAAGTGCAAATTGGTAAATTTTCCACAAATAACCAAGTGCCTTTCCACAGAGAAATACAGGAATAATAAAGTTTAAAAACGTAAAAGTTTCAAAACTGTTAAAAAGCCTGATTAATTATCAGCTGGTAAAAGGGATATTTTCCACAATAAGCAGCATCCCTAAAAAAATAAAATTCAAGTTTTAGTAGCAGTTATTTTTGTTGAAGCCTGTGCATCAAAATCAAAATAATAAATAAATGTTCTAACATTATAATAACTGTAATAAATAATCATTAATAAATTAGAATGAAAGCAGTCACAATTTTTATTTTTAAATATTTGTGTTTATACATTGATACCAGTGTTGTATTAAGTTCTGAACTACCTCTTTTAATAGATGCAAAAGTTGATCTGATTTCTTTTAATAACTCTAACAGGATTGAATGAACGACTCCTAAATGAACTCTACATGACCCAAAAGCCCCAATCCTTCTTTGGTAAATAAGTACCTTTTTAAAAAAAAAAGTTTTTATGTTCCATTTTCTTTGTGCCAGAATTGTTTAGATTCAGTGCTTTAACCTTTGTTTGTGGTTGTACATCTGCCTGTTGTAATACAATGCAGTCCAATTCGGCATCACCACAAATTGCAGCCTAGTAAAAGACCGCAGAGCAGAATCACTACCACCTCTGTCAAAACTGGACGTAAAAGTTCATTTATTTACTGCCATTCTGCTGTACTGGATTACAGTAAACTGAACATAGGACGTGGTTTTATTCTGCTGTCAACTTGCAACTTACAAAATGAGCAACATGTCGGGATGTTTCTTCTGAGGCTTCTTTGTGACGATTGTGAAACTTTTAAATGGTTTGGTTTGAAAAAACAAAGCAAAAGAAAAAACTGTTCTTTGTGTAGGATTAGATACTTGTGAACTTGAAATCGAGCGTCTGTTTTGGCCACGTTAGTCCCAGCTGACTTTTTAAATTTTTTACAGGTTCCCTGTAACTGATCTGTGACCAAATTTGATATGGAGAAAAAGGCTCACTCTTCAGGGTGGCCCCGTCTACTGGGCAACAAGATCGCTAAAGTTTGCCCTTCAAGCAAATTATCTATTACTTTTGTACAAGATTACATTGTGGTTAATGGTACGGCTCCTCTGTGTTGTGCTAATCTCAATGAACTGCGAATACAATTTCCTCATCACATTTCCAGGTGTTTTCATCCTGCCACATCTTGAAAAGATCTAACCTTGTGCTGCACGTCCATGTTACAGATGTGCAGCTTTGTACAACACTAATAAAGACGAGCAGAGCCTGTTCTGTCGTCAAGAAATAAAACTTGTGATTTTAATGTTGCAATCGAATCATAATGGGATTGTTTCAGACTGGACTGTGGCCTGCAGAGATCTCTGCAGAGTCTCTGGTTTCTGTGAGATGTGACTGGGCTGGGTGTGCAGGTTCCAACTGTTTAATTTTGTACATGCTTGGGAAGATCTCCAGAGAAATCCTGCAGACCTTTCCGAGCAGCCAGAAATAGGACAGAGTGAGAGGTGCAAAGCAGTCTGTTGGACTGCAGTTATTCACGCAGCTTGCATACACACAGATGAAACCCACACATCCAGCTTTGAAGGGTTTGCATCGCTTGTTTATTCTCATTTCACGCCGTCTGATCTATGACCATATGTGTTCACGTTATTCGGTTGACGTGTTTCTGATCATTTTAACAGCTCTGCATAAGGTTGACCAAATTCTGGACATGGAATTTATTGCAATAACAATCTTGCTTTTTGTTTTTTCTCTGATAGTGCATAAGGGAAATATAGAACAATGTGGTGGATGTTCATATGTCTACTCCTTATCCTGTACCAACTTCATTTCATTTGCATTTCACTCTTATTCCTGGATTAATTGGTTGGATCAAGCTGGAAAATTTTGTGAGACAAAATAGGGGGAAAAAGATTGTCAAAATGATAGTTTACTGAAAAGTTTAAGTTCCAGAAATGCTGGATGCTGCAATTCTCACAATGGTATTGCACAAAGCAGTTAAGTGGAAGCAAAATTATGCATGGTTTTCAACATTTTCTACACCTAAAAGTCTGACATGGATTTGTACTCTGCTACCCCTAAATAAAGGTGTGTAACCAATTCCGTTCAGGAGTCATCTAAAGGGTAAATACAGTTAGTTTAAAGGGACACATCTTAGCTGTTTGGTGAAGGCTTTAGAGGTTTGTTAGAGATGATTGGTGAATAAAAGACAGGAGCACAGCCATACACTTACCTAAAAAAGAATCCACAAATGCTTCTTATCACAATCTTACCACAAAATAATGTGAGATAACTTTAGGTCCATATTGTCCACTCCTACCTTACACCATGTGTTTTGTTCCGTTTTTTTTCAGAATTCCATTCGACACAATCTCTCCCTCCACAGCCGGTTTGTGAAAGTCCAGAATGAAGGGACAGGGAAGAGCTCTTGGTGGATAGTCAACCCGGAAGGCGGTAAAGGAGGCAAAGCTCCCCGTCGCCGGGCCGTGTCGATGGATAACGGCAAGTACATCAAGGGAGCCCGAGGACGGGCCACCAAGAAGAAAGCCTCTCTGCAAGCTGCGCAGGACGGCAGCTCTGAGAGCTCCTCCAGCCTCTCCAAATGGACAGGGAGTCCAACGTCCCGCAGCAGCGACGAGCTGGACGCCTGGACAGACTTCCGCTCCCGGACCAACTCCAATGCCAGCACGCTCAGCGGCCGCTTGTCCCCAATCCTGGCCAACCTAGAGCTGGACGAGGTCCCCGACGATGACTCCCCTCTGTCCCCCATGCTGTACTCCAGCCCCAGCAGCATGTCCCCGTCCACAGGACCCACGGGACTCCCTGACCTGGCTGGTACGATGAACCTGAATGATGGGCTGTCGGACAACTTGATGGACAACCTTTTGGACAACATCAGCCTCACTGCAACCCAGCAGCCTCCTCCTGGAGAGGAAGATCCCGGAGCCATCAGCCAGGGAGGCTCTGTGTTTACCTTCAGCTGCACCGGCAGTCCTTCTGGAGGCTACGGGTCAAACCCTCTCTTCAGTCCCACGTCCATCACAAGCCTGCGGCAGTCACCTATGCAGACCATCCAGGAGAACAAGCAGACCACCTTCACTTCCATCTCGCACTTTAGTGATCACCAGGACCTGCTGAGCCTGGACTCCCCCAGCCACAACAACGTCCTGCTCACCCAGTCTGACCCCCTGATGTCGCAGGCCAGCACCGCCATTGCCCTGCAGAACTCTCGCCGAAACGCTATGCTGCTCCGCAAGGACCCCATGATGGCTAATCTCAGCGGAGTGGGCCAAAGCGCTTCAGTGCCTGGTTGGCAAGCTGGCTTGCCGACCCCCGACAACGATGGAGGCGGCCACGCCAACAGCAAGCCGCCACACCTGAAGTCTCCCGGCAAGAACGCCACGATGCAGGACCGCTTCCCCGGTGATCTGGACCTGGACGTGTTCAACGACAGTCTGGAGTACGACATGGACTCAATCATCCGCAACGAACTGATGGAAGCGGACTGCCTGGATCTGAGCTTCGACGTCCGCCTTGACTCCACCTCCACCCAGAACGGCAACAGAAACTCGGGAAGTTTCTCCGGCGCAAAACAGACCTCCCCTCAGAACTGGGTGCCGAGCTGAGGAGCAGCACCTCAAAGTGTAAATTTGGGTTCACTGTTCTGCATTGAGCACCTAGCGGGGAAAAAGTGTATTTATGTAATATTTTCTTCCAATGTTTTTAATGTGAGGCATTTAGTGCGGTACTGTATTTCAAGTGTCTGAGACACACATAGCGGTATGACGGCGTACTACGGCCATTGTGGATAGGGGTAAAAAAGAAGTAAATTTCTGCCAAATTGAGATTAATTTCAAAATTTAAGGAAAAAAAAACTTGGACATTTCTGAGTTTGAAAAGTCAAAAATTTGCTAAAAGAAATCTCAAATTTTGAGGTTAATATCTGATACCTTCTAGAAAAAAATTTGAAATTTCAGAGCTTCAAAAGTCGAAAAATTTCCAAGTTTTTTTCCTTGAAAATTCCTGAGATTTATCTAAAATTTCAGAGTTTCTTCTCTTGGAAATCTTCAACTTTTGGATCTCAGGAATTTTCTTAATTTTTTATTTTTTTTTGGCAGAAATTTACTCCTTTTTTTCCCCGTCCGTACAATGGCCTTTACACGCCATTGTACAGCAGCGTCCTTGAGGCAAAGAAAAAAAAAAAAGATTATTGCCAGGATGCCGGGAGAAACGGCGCTGATGTAAATCTTTCTGGAAAGCATCAACTCATGTTAGTCTCAGGGAATCACTCGTATCACCAAGTGATAGGTGTAACCGAAGATGAATTGTGTTTTCCACCTGCTTTCTCTGCTATTTCACCACCTTTCATACCTAGACCAACATTTTTTGCCAAACCAGCCGTCCGCCTCTTGCCAACGGCCTGTTTACAGGAAAAAAACAAAGCTGCAGAGAATGTCCCATTATTCCGTTCAAGTGGAGGATACTCGATGAGCTTCGTTTCTGACACATTTCCCCAATGATGCACCGAGTCGAGCACTAAATATCAGTCTGTGAAGGGATAAGGGCTTATCAAGATGTGAACAGGTCTGCATTGTGTGGTTTTTGTACCTTTTTTTTTTTTTTTTTCCTAAAACCAAATTCTCCCGTGATTTTAGTGACGGTACTGTGAATTATTTTCCTCTGGAAGAGGTTTATCACTGCAGCAGATCCCTGTCCAACGTTTTCCATTCTTGGAAGTGATCTTCTGTGTTTAGGACAGAAACTGAGGAAGGGGATTTTCCCACCATCTGCGTTAGCAAACCCAACCATTAGAATCAGCCCTTGGTCGCAACATGCCAGTGTTAATGTTGGAAGGAGTTCTTGGTGCTATTTTAATGAAGATAGCAGGGAGTGGCTGCAGATGGAGCAGCCGCTCGTTTTGTTATCAGCACTTCAGCAGGTGCTCTGGAAAATGGGTTCTACCCTGCAAGACAAGGGCGTGTATAGTTCTAGAGCCATCTTCTTTGCCAATAAGAGAGGGAACCACAGTATTTATCATATTGCCAAAATTCTTTCTGCATATAAATAAGTGGATATATGAGGAACTACAGTGAATAAAAAGTAAAAGTCGGTGTTCTTAAATAATTTTCAGCTTACTTTTTTTGTAGGAACCAGAGGCTAAAACTTCTTAAATGTGTTTTTTTTTTAGTTAAATTATTTGAAAGAAAATATTTACAATGTTTTCCAAAAGCATTGATATCTCTTGAATGCATTTGTCATAGTTTGTCCTGTTCTAACCACAATCTAAGCATTACATTCAATATTAAAGAAGATGGTTTGGTCTAATTAAAAACCAAAAATTTGAACTTCGTGGTCTAAATACTAGTAATTCTGAACGAGCTAACTTTCTAACTCACAATAATGTCCTACACTGTGGTGGTCTATCATGAAAAAAATACACAGGAATTTGTGGTAACATGACAAAATATGAACAGGTTCAAGAGATGTGAATACTTTTTTCAGGTCAGGTATTGTTTTATTTCCTTCTGCAAATATAGTTAAGTGTATATCAAAACACTACTTTCCAAACCAGCCTTCATTTTGTTGTAGATGAGATGCAAAGGTTTGGCTGAATCTGTTCATTAGCTGAACATTAAAATCCAAACAAAAATAAAAAAAAATCTGTGAAACTATTCTCAAGATGTTTTCTTCTGGGTGAATGAAAATATAATGGCGATTCTAAGTGATTTCACTGCCTACATGATTTGTTTCTCTTGGTCCTACAAAAAAAAGGAAAGAGGAGAAGGGAAAAAAGGCAGATGTAATTCTTTCCAGTTTTTTAAAGAAAGTATGTGTAAATAAATGTCAAGAACCACTGAAAATCAGGATGTTTGTACCTTTCTTTTCCTTCGGTTTCCTGTAAAGGTATTGCACAGCTGCTGACTTCACTCTGCAGGGCACGGCGAAGGTGAATTGCTATTGGGTAGGACCTGCATGAGCCAAGAACCAATCACACGCTGTATCCAGGAGGAACGAAGCTGCTCAGATCAAGATGAGGTGTTGCTGAGGAAGGTGCGCCTCAGCAGCTGATGTCACGTTTTTACATTACATATGGCAAATTGTTGTGTTTTCTGGTTGGTGACTAAAAGGCCTCAGTAGAATGCTCCAAAGATGACTAGTGAAAAAACAGAACCCCCTACTGGTCACTTACAGGTACTGAGTATGTGTGAAGGGCAGAGAGAACAGAAAAGGACGAGGTCTTCACAAGTCAGCAGTGACGCAGAGGGAAAAACAATGAAGTATATTGTTTTTAAATAATCACAAATTACATTAAATTGGTTCTTTAAGAACAGAGCCATTGTTAGAAGACAATATTTTGCTGAAAATGTGCCATATAAATAAAATTACCTTGTCTTATGAATTTCAGTTTCATAAGACAACGTTCTTTCAAACAAACCGTATGAAAGAACGTTAACAAATTAGGCTAAATGTAAGCAAAAAATGTTCGTCATTAAGACAACAATAATGAAGAAATGGTAAAGTCTTTTATATCTATTATAACGCTGTTTCCCTGACAACATGAGATTTTCCGTTAATTAGCATCGCCTGTTTCAGGGTTATGAAGCTCTGCTAGCTAGCAGCGTTAGTAGCACTGTGGCAAAACTAGCTAAAGCTAAATTCAAACTTTCATTGTAGTTTCCACGCAGAAACTTTATTAGCTAGAGGTTTTTAGTCGTAAATTTACTACGGTGATATTACTCATTCACAATACAACCCAGCTAAACATATGAGGCAGCCAGTTCTCAGGTGGACAACACACATGAACCAACATGTTCAATTAGCTACCAAGATAAAGTAGTTAACTTTAAAATGTAATTATTACTAAACATTACAAACTAATGTGCATAATTAAAATTTACCAAATTTTAATGGCTAAATATTAAAATTCTCTAGAATTCATTTGAGAATAAATTGTCCATGTTGGGGATGTCCCACGTACTTGCTGACTTTATCGCTTAAATAGTGCAATGATGACATTTTGAAGACGTTCAATTATTTCTTTTCGGCATCTTTTACTTCTTAAAATATCTTTATTAACTTCTAATTAAATATGTGAGTTACCTGAAGCACGAACCCTTCACATCCTTCAGTGCATGCCTCTGTTTGAGCGCTGCTTATGGCTGTATCCGCAGCTCCTGGAAGATGCCCTGAACATTGGAAGAGGGGCGGAGCCTCACTGTCTCCATGGTAACAAAGATGACCTTGACCAGGACGTTAAATCTAATGAACTCAATTACGGCAGCTGAAATTTAATGGCTGCCCAGGCGAAAAGGACATGCGTGTTTTTATGTAAATTAGATAATACACGATTCCAACGGAGCTCTGCTCACGCGTTGTGCATGTTTTACATGTAATCACAGCTGCTGTAATATTGATTAGAGAAGGGAAAAAAAAGAGGTAATGCTTTTCATCAAGACACAATCAGGATTCAGTTTGAGGTGAAGCCAATGAATCAACATGATGTGTGTAAAAAGAGCTCATTATGCTGAGTTTACTGCTCCCAGAGGACCATCAGCATCACCATCAGCAACGGTTTTTAAAGGTGTGGCTAGAGATTTAAGCCGCCAGTAATCAGGGGGTGGCATATTAAAAAGCAAAAGCTGTAATAAAATTCAAGAATACAAGGTTGGGGCACGGGAGTCCAAAAGTGATGCACTGTATGGGACAAAAACAGTGGAATAAATATAAAGAAATAAAATTAAAATAGTCAGAAAAATGCTGCACAAAAGCAATATGCTGATACTGAAACATGGTGGTGGCTTCAGAATGCTCTGGGGTTACTTTGCTTCAAATGTAAACATGGCTTTGATTAAAATGGTTTAAAACAACTATTTCAAATCTCTATCACTTTTTGACTTTGAGTAAGCTAAAAAAATATGGAGGAGGGATTGTATACTTATATTAAAATCCACATGAGAAAATAAACATTTTGGACAAGAACATTTAGACTAGATGTGCTCATGGTCTTGTCATTCTGGAGAATTTTTGGAATTGGTTAGTATTTCTAAGATGCTAAAAACTGAAGAAAACTGAGTGTTAAAACTGAAACAAAAGTTTCACAAATCATTCGTTGAAAGGGTTTGAACAGAATGAATAGTAAACCATTAAATGTAGCAACTGAGGAGGCAATGAGTTCAAACTCCTAGTTTGTGTGGAAAAATTCATTGCGATTCCAATTTTTCTTTGAAATTGAGAAATCCTTTTCTTTATGTTATAAATATTCATTAAAATGCGACACATTTGATTATCAAAATAAAGACAAATACTGTAGCAATTACAAAGACTGATATGGAGGATTTTCTTCTTAAAGTTCTAAATGCTGAACAGAAAAGGAAAAAGGTTTCGATTTATTGTTAGTTTGACCATAGTACAGGGGAAATAAATTGCTGCACTACTCTTCCCAGCCACCAGAGGCTGAAGTGGTGAGTCTTTCTCATTAGGACTTAGCTTGGCACATCTGGACACAAACTCAGTCAGATTATATGCAGAGTGTCTGTGAGCACTAAAACTCTTGCCACAGATTCTCAACTGGATTCATATCCATTTATCCAGGGAGTGGGAGCTGTGTGGAGCAAAATGGATAGATTTTCAAGAGGACAGAAAGGCAATGGTAGCTCAAGTTAACTCCTTGTTATAACCGAGGAATGCAGAATACCATCTCCGAATGAAATAAATAAAGTAAATGAAATAAATAAGAATAAGGGAGGGGTCTGCTCAAAAATCTTTAACTCATGGAGAAAATTGTTTAAATATATTCAACCAAATATGAGTGGGAGTTTTTAGGCTTTCGCTAGAGCCTTGAGCGTACTTCAAAAACTCAGAATCTCAACCTAACGTTCTGAGCTTTTCCCGTTGAAGAGAGGCGATAATGAAGCTCTCAATATCATCCAGATACCTTGAAGATTTTTTTCAACTTCGACTTGTGCTCTGCAGTAAACCTCCTTGCCTGTTCTATTTCTGTCCCAGGTCTGCTCAGGACCTTTTGGCAGCGCCAGCAGTCGACCCTGGACGTTGGCAGCAAAACAAACTCAACACTTCATGAGTTTTCAGCACTGCCAAGAACCCAGGGAGCAGAAACAGCAAGCGGTGGGTTACATCCCAGAACAGAAAGACCGAATGAACTCTTGGCAAAGTGTGTCCTTAAAGATTTAGTCTGTTTTGGTTTCATTTAAAAATTCCAAATGATGATCTCATTTATTAAGGGGTGAAAAAACCCTATTAAGGAACTCCATAATCTAAAAGCTGTTTGTGACACCTTTGGTAGCTACAACTGCTCTTTTCTTTTACTTCAGAGGAATTGTGGTCTGTTATCCTTTATACAATGATTTTATTTGAAATGCATTGGTTGGTTTTTGAACATGAACAGCCCGTTTAAAGTTATTCTACAACATCCTAATCAGATTAAATTCCAGACTCCAAAATCTCCATTTGCCACTCAGAGATGGACTTACTAGTGCGCTTTGGATAATTGCCCTGTTTCCTGACCCAAACGCCCTTGAGCTGAAGGGCACACCATAAACTGATGGCTGTAAAATAAACACATACCCTCATGACTTACAGTTGTAATTGCCACAAAAGCTGCTTCTAAAAAGTTTTTAACTCAGACAGGAAAAATACAAATGCACACCACACTTTTCAGAATTTTATTGGTAAAAAAAAAAAAAAAATATCTTTCATTTTACAATTATGCACCACTTTTGCTTGGTCAATCACATAGAACCCAATAAATACAATGATGATCGTGGTTATAATGTAAAGAAAAAGAAAAAAAAAGACAGAAAAAGGTAATGAATTATTTTGTAAGGCACTGTACAAAGATTTTATTTTCATTGTTCATTTTCAGGCTACGTCTTTCATTCTATATATATTTGCTTCTATACATTTTAATATAAACATTTAAATGTTTATATTTATTAATTTACGGCATCATTATTTTCTTGTAAAGACTTTTGTGTTGTCTTTCAAATCACATCCAATTATTTCTTACAAATAAACATTTTTCCATACAAGATTTAAGCTCTGAGTTCTACCATTGTATTGTTTAGTTTATCTGTTACAACTGAGAAAATGACAGCGTCTGCATATAAAGAGCAAACAAAGAACAAGCCCTTAGTAGTGTATCCACATGAGAACAAAATACAGCCCTTTAACTTTTAAAACATCTGCTAATCACAACTTTAAAGAAAAAAAACAAAAACATATTTAGAGTCATTAGCCAAATTGATCATTTCAGTTTCTACCCAAAATCTGACTGTTGGGGAAGTAGGTCAAATGATACAAAGCTTATTAATAACACGGGGTTTCTGCAGGTTTCACCAACTCAAATGTAAGACATTTAAAGACATTTTTTAAACTATTATGAATAGAACATAAGACTTGATCCAAGACAGAGATGTACAAAATTAAATCACAAATAAATAAACAATATCGGTTAGGAACGGAAGTGAGCCAGTGGCTAAGATGAACATCGTCCAGATAAATTAGCACTTCCCCATGATAGATGCTTAAAACCTAGACAGTTCCTGGCTACCGAGCCCCCTTGCTCGCTAGCCAGGTACTACAGCTAGCTAGCTAGCAAGGTAGTAGCTAGCAAGGGTATATTAGCAGCTAGCCTGAGTCACGCAATGAAAATGTCTACAAGTCTCAGTTTTACACAACAATAAAGTCCTGGAAGAAAAAAATAAATTCCATGATATATATGAGATAAATTGTTTTGCCACCACAAAATTTAAGACGTGTGATGAATGTATTTCATCATAGTTTATTGTTTTTCAATAAATTTAAGAACATTTTAAGGCCTTAATTTTAGACACATCAATTTAAGACTGTTTAAGGGTGCGGAGACACCTTTTGGTAATCTTCTCATTGATTAAGATTAGGAGTCTCCATTCTTTTAGTGTAATCTTAACATTTAAGAAGGTCTTCGCATTATTATTATCGATGAGCTAAACAGGTAAAATGTTCCAATTCGTTTTTGTTCTGAGCACTGGCCAACTTTCTGATCCGTCTCAAAATGTAAGACTTTTAAAGACATTTTTTAAAGCAGCATCGGTTTGTTAGCACCTTCACATCTTAGTTTGCAGAATGCATTCCTCTGAGCCGTCCTGGGGAAGGCCGGTGGTGTACAGGTATGACACGGTCCCGGCCTGGATCTGGAACGTCTGCCCCTGGATGTGGTGGCTGGAGATCTGCTCGGTGGTCTGGCTGATGGAGATCGGCTGGCTGACCTGGCTGCTGATGTGGATGGCCTGGCTGTGAACCTGCGAGCTCTCCTGCGCCACGGCCAGCTGCTGTTGCTGCTGCATCACCTGGAGGGGCCGCGCTATCTGCAGAGGATGTGGCGGGCCGTGGTGGGCCTGCAGCTGGTCCATGGCTTCTTTAGTCAGGGTGATGACGTGCATCTGCTCCGGCTGGTGGCTCTCCAACATGCCGATGGAGTGAACCTGTGGGGCGTGGGCCGCGGCGTCTCCCTGAGCGACCAGCGCCAGGTTCTGGATCGGCCCCGCCGGCTGGGCCAGGAGGGTGACCCTGGAGTGGGCCGACTGCGTCGTCTCTCCGTCAGCGGCGACCAGGCTGATCTCCTGATCCTGACCCGGAACAAAGTTGATGTTGTTCACCCCGCCAGCCACCACCAGCTGGATCTCCTGCTCAGAGCTGAGCGCCGGCTGGTACGGCTGCAGATGGAGGACGTTGCGCGGCTCCTCTGGCGGAGCGGCTGGCGAGGCCTCGGTCGCCGTGGCGGCGGGTCTCTCCTTGTTGTGAGACTTTGTGTGCGTTTTCAGGTTGTCTGGCCGGGTAAAGGACAGGCCACAGAAGGAGCAGGTGAAGGGTTTCTTCCCAGAGTGGGAGGCGATGTGGCGCCGCCTGGCGCTGGGGTCTGAGAAAGACTTCTCACAGATGCTACATTTATACGGCTTCTCACCTCTGAACAGGAACGTAACAGAAAGGCTTTAATCAACATGAAGCACTGATTGTTTATGACAACATTACGGCTGGTGTAATATTAGAGGTAGGTGATATGAACTAAAAGTTTTATCACAATATTTTACAGTACTACTCTGATAATGATAAAAAGTGATGATAAGAACTATTAATTAGGTTTTTTGGTAACATTTTATTTGAAGGGGTGACATGAACATAAAGGAGGCTTCATGAATGTTTATGTATGTTGTCATGAAAGGTGATTTGGTAAATAATGACACTTTTAACGCAAAGTCTCATTAAAAGTTGGATTAAAAGTCCTTTAAAAGTGTCATTGTTTACCGAGTGACACTTCATGACAATAGTCATAAACATTCATGAAGCCTCCTTCATGTTTATGACTATTCATACGATTTATTCTTTTATTTATCTATTTTATTTATCTATTATCACTGAGGGTACCACAGCAATTTCTTTATGTTCTGGAAACATAACGACAAATAAAAAGTCTTATGTCTTATATCAGATTTTTTACATTATCCTGATATAAAAACCCTTTCTCCATCATTTCTACACTAAACCATAGAGGTAGCAGCTGAACAGTCGGGGTAAACAGAAGTTGTCACAGTCTGCGTTAATATAACTGGAGAGTGTAATCGTTGGATATCTGTGTACAGACCGTCAATAAATCAGTAGCAGCTTCCATCCCTCACCTGTGAATCATGATGTGTGTCTGCAGCGTGCTCTTGGCTGTGAAACATTTGCCACAGATTTCACAAGTGAAAGGCTTCTCACCTGTGGAAAACAAAGTTTCCGCACGCTGTGAAAACGTCGCTTGGTTTCTGGGCAGAAAGATGAAGAAATCGTTTGGAGTTTTTTTTTTTTTTTACCTGTGTGAGTTCTAAGGTGCTTCTTCAGCTGAGCTGCATCCATAAACTTGTGATGACACAGATCACATTCTGGTAACGATTTACCTTCAGATTAAAAATAAGGAGAAAATATAAAGTGATGTGAAAAGTAATAACACCAAGCATGAGGGTGCTTAGCGGAGGTTTTCTTACCTGTGTGAACTCTGTAGTGGCTTTTCAGTTGTTTCTTTTGAGTGAAGGTCTTTTCACATTTATCACAGTTGTAGGATTTCTCCCCTGTGGAAACAAGAAAATTGTTTAAAATGGGGAACAAAATGCCAACACTTTTATTGAACAAACAGTGGAGAAGATAGTAAAACTAATAATTTCAACAATAAGGACAGTTTTAAGGTTGTTTTTTTTTAAACATCATTAATTGGAATTTATTTCAATAAATCAAATTAAGATATTTATCATGATAAATGATAAACGCTAAATGCCCACCTCGAGATGCAACTATTATAAAGTGGAAGTTGTTTTATATTTTTAACAGAAAACCATAAGGCTCATAGTTTTTATGATGAGCTGAAACTCAGATGAAGTAGGAGCAAAGCGCTGTGGGTCTACCTTCGTGGAGGTTCATGTGCTCCTGCAGGGAGTGTTTGGTGGAAAGAGCTTTTGAGCAGATGCTGCAAACGAACGGCTTCTCCCCCGTGTGAATGCGTTGGTGAGCCAGCAAGGTGTGCTTCTGACTGAAGCTCCTCCCACAGACGGAGCAGTGGAATGGTTTCTCTCCTGGATGGGGAGCGGGATGGGACAAAAACAGGAGAAAGTTCAGTGGGAGGAAACGTCAGGAGTGTTGGTCACAGACTTGCTGAATGGAATCTGTAACGACCGGTGTGAGTTCTTTGGTGAATCTTTAAAAACAGATGGTGCTTGAAGACTTTCCCGCAGTCGTCGCATCGCGCCTCGGTGTTGGGGTACTTCCTCATGTAGCCCCTCCCCCCCAGCTCTTTGCTTCCTGTTCCGTCACCGCTGATCCTGTAGCCCTTGTATTTAACCGGCGTCCTTATCCTGCGTTTGCTTTGACGCCTCTGGCCAGGTCCGGTGTTGTGGTCTTCGGCAGGGTCACCGTCTGCAGCCTGGACATCGTCTGAGCCGTCACGGAGTCCACCTGCGCTTTTCTTGGGCCGCCCTCGTTTGCGTTTCGACGGGTCCGCTGCCTCGGTTCTGTCTGGCGTATTCTCATCCTTCGTGCCTGTGGAGTCTGTGAGTTCAGTGAGGACATGGACGAGCTCGCTGACCTTTACCCTCTGAGCTGTGGCCAGGAGCTGCTCCGTGGAGCTCTCCTCCACACACACCTGGGCGCTGTAGATGAACTCCAGCACCGCGCCGAACGTCTTCGCCGCCATGCCGTCCAGCCTGTAGGTGGACCGCGGGACCGGCTGCTCTGCGGTGAACATGAGGGAGAAGTACTCGCTGCTGGCTGCCAGCAGAGCCTTGTGAGCCTTGAAGTGCACGTCCTCCACCACTAGAGTTATGTCGCAAAGCAGGTCTTTCTTCCGTAGCTTGTCGAATTTGCTCAGAATACTCTGCTGATGTTCGTCAGAGCGCAGGGGGATGATGGAGGACGACGGAGCCATTTCTTTCAGAGACATCTTCTCCCTCAGAAGAAACTCGTTTAGCAAACAATCCTGTAGAACAATAGAGAATATTAGTAACATATATAATAGCGTGCATCTTCCTTTGTTACACTTTTTATAACTTCCCAATATGCAGGCTAGCTAGCTATGTTCTCAATTATATTTACTTAAGTAGTTCTTTGTAAAAAATTTACTTTACAAGAGTATTTTCACTACATTGTATTTTTTACTTGAGTAAGTTTACTATGAAGCTATTTTTACTTGAGTTTTCTAGATACTCTACCTATGAATGAAGAACAAGCTTCCTTTAGCCAAAAATTCACCAAACAAATGTTTTTGTTAAAATTTCATATTAAAGGAAATTGATTTGGAAAAAAATAATCTGCTTGATTTATCTTTTGTTACTTTCTAATTATGTTATTTACATAACTTATTTTTTTATCTTTAATACCATAAAATACACATAACTATATTTTGGTCTCTCTGATGATGTAATGTTTAAATACTTAATGTTTGATGTTTTGCTCAATTATGAACAGCCTTTTTGCCAAATAAGTTATTACTTTTACTTGAGTAATTTTTTGAATAGCTACTTTGTTACCTTTACTTAAGCAAAATATGTTAAAGTAATGCTATTCTCACTTTAGTATTACTTCAGGCTACTCTACCCACCTGTGTACAAACATTTTTACTTGTTTTCTTTAACAGCAAAGAATCAGTCCTTTTTCTAACACTTCAGATATAAATGTTCAATTTTATAATGTTCAAACATTGTAATAAGTCAACTTATAAGTTTTCTTGCAGTTCAGCTTATCTATATGTGAGACAACACGTTCTCCATTTTTCTACATGAAGCACTTTGCTTTAAATGTCATAAATCTTGATGTCCAGTGTTAAAGAATCATGCTTTTTTTCCCCCCTTCATTTTAACATTTTTACTTTCTTCAGCTGTGTTTTCATATTTTAGTCAAACGTGTTTTCAGGTTTGATCAAACTGCAGGCTTCTTGACAGGCAGAAGAAGAAAAAAAGTAGTGTCAGCACATTTATCATAAATTATACGCAGATAATCAACACAAGATGTTAACGACCTCAGATCTGTTAGGTTATTTTAATATTCAAAACAGGGTTTAGAAAATATTGAGAAAATTGCTCTGAAGTAGCCTCTGAGCTCTGTTGCCATGGTGATTTAACTAGCTTCAAATTTTCTCCTTCACCATACAGAAATTATCCTTGTTTCAGACCAACTTCTCTCCGTAGTGGACTCCTCTGAGGTTGGAACAACAAAGCCGAACTGATACATTTAGTCATTGCTTGGTTTCAATGCGTTTTGTATTATATTAGCAGCGTTCATATGGTGTATTAAATGTTTAAGAGATGAATTGAAGCCTTGACAGTTAGCAGTCAAGCTAGCCTTTTCAACCAATGCATCCCAGGCTGACACGAATGAAGCTGGTTAGCTAACACATAGCTAACCAGCTGCTATAATGCCATCTATCGACTATAGATGGCATTATAGCAGCCATCTATAATGTATGGCTGCTAGCAACGCTTCATTCAGCAGGCTTCTGAGAGCAGCAATGTAACCAAAACTAGTGAGCTTTAAGGACCTTACCTTCGTTGAACTGAGTGTGTCAAAGCGACTCGTTTATCGCGAGATGTAACGCATGATCTGCGGTGCGCTGATCTACACATGCTCAGGATTGGCTTCGCACAAACGCTATGAATGGACAACAAAACGATGCATGACTTGTAGATCAACAGTAACGTTTGTCCGCAGCCTTAACTACAAACCAATGTATATGCTGGGCATAACCGCCTTTAGGACCTGTACGTTCGCGATTCCCGACCAAAGGACGGTCATTGGAAGATGGGAAAGTTTGCTGAAGTTTGCCTCGGATTCGCAGCTTCCGAGTCCATAAAAAAATAAAATAAAATTAAATTAAAAAATTTAAAAAATAATTTGACC
>NW_015114084.1:46590-47269 GCF_001443285.1 Poecilia latipinna | reverse complement strand
GAAAGTGATGCTTTGAGACGAACTGCATCAGAAGGAATATACACCATGACCAGGTACGTGCAGAGGGGGGAGCTGGGGGTGCTTGAGCACCTGCCCTTTTTGCTCCTTGCCCCAAAGTGCCCTTTTGGTCAATTTTTTTTTTCTTTTTTTGGTATTATTGTTTTCAAAGCCCTCTTCTGACACATAATAACATGTACTAAAATTATTTTTTTGTTTTGTTTTGGTTTTTTGTACAACATAATAAGCCTTCCGGTCACCTTGTTACCTTTGACCTTTTGCCCGTGACGCATGACGCAGTTGCTTTTCGCGTAGTGAGATAAGGCGGCTAACTGGAGCTCAACGTAGCGAACGTTCCAGATTACAGAACAGATTTTGAATTAAAAAAAAGCTTTTGGTGAATAAAGTGGAGTAGACTTGCTACTTGTCAGATAACGGAAAACGTTGAACGTTGTATCGTTTCTGCTTCAGCGGTTTAAGCAGAGAGGTAATGACAAAGACAGGCCTCTACGTCTGGTTTACTCTGAAGAACTACTGAGCGGGAGGAGACAGCCAGGTGAGGAAAAACTGTTCTCATCTATCGATTCAGTATTTTTATCATACAGACATTAGGCTGCTGTTGTTGTGCTATTAGCTAGCTGCTAACTACGTCTTTGCTAGCAAAGATAGATAACTAAAAAGC
>NW_015114084.1:38672-41606 GCF_001443285.1 Poecilia latipinna | reverse complement strand
AATTTATTAAATCATTAATTTATTAAATCATAATTTAGACATCTGACCATACTGACTGGATGCTCTGGATGTTAAATTAGGGATTGGCAAGTTTATAAAAGTGCAAATAATTTTCATTGTTTGATCATTGTGATAGAATTTGAAGCTACGAGTTTAATCTGTTTGTGTGTGTGTGTGAGTGTGTGTTTGGGCTGTTTTTCACAAGTACATCTCTTCTTCCCCAGTCACCAGTCTTACAATTGAACAAACTACTACTTTTCAATTCGTTCATCTATTTTTGAACCTCTTTTAGTGACATTTTGTACGGTTTTGTTTTACAAATAGAATAAATTAAACATAACCTGCTTGGCCCTGCTGGCTCTCGTCCAGATTGAATGAAGCGGAATAGCCCTTTTCAAAAATCAGACGCTGTGAATCGGAGGCTAACTTCAGCGTTGTAGAACGTGGATAAATACTAATGTATATCAAAGCTTGTCTGTGGATCGTTTTCTCTCCCTTCGGTGTTGGGTATCGTTCTGAAAAACATATTTCTCCCGTCGTGGAAGCATTTTTGTGCTTAATGCGTCAGCACAGTAGATGTATGCCGGCAGGTGTCGGTTTATAAATATGACATACTGCCTTTCAATGGCCGCGCTGTCGATGATTATCGCGTTATCACGGCGAAAGTTGCTTAGAGACACGTTTTGGTTGTTGGTTCTTTAATGGGATCTGTTACACCGCAAGTTGAGGATTAACTTGGGCCAATAAAAAGAAAAAAACAAATCAAGGTGTGTTTCAGCACACCGGGACGTCTCTGGTGCCTGCGGCCGTGAGAGATGACGGGAGTCCAGGTGGTCGTGTTGGGGGCCGGGGTGGTCGGGCTCTCCACCGCCGTCTGCATCGCGGAGTCGCTGCCTGTCTGCTCGGTCACGCTGCTGGCGGAGAAGTTCAGCCCGGACACCACCAGCGATGGAGCTGCCGGGATCGTGTTTGCGGCTCCATTTCCAGGTGCGAGTTGACTTCAACTTTTACCACATTGCAAGGGGGAATAGGAGCAAAGTTGTTCGTTTTACTTTAAAGTGGAAGAAAAATTATATTTTATGATCATTAAAAACCAGAAAAAGGCCGTCAGTACTATCCCCCGTAACTCTGCTACCCATGAATGAAACAATTTAATCTGAAGTTCAAGCACCTATTAGATTTAACTTGTGTGTTCAACAGCTGGTGTGTGGATTGTTTTCAACATATCAGTGTTACAGATGTCTGTTGTCTTCAGTAATGTAATAATTTCTCAGCAATAATATGTCCATTTTGTGCAATATTTATATAAACAAGTATGACCTTGTACAAAAGAACATAGAATGTATTTAAAAATGCTCTATCAGATTTTAGTGGGTACTTTAACATACAGTAGATATAGATTTATATCTATATAGATATATTCATATTTTGAAATTCATATATTTTGTGAATTTCCTCACCGTCTGATTAATAAAGGACAATACTCTCTTCTTCAGCAGAGATGGAGGCAGCAGAAGACTCAAAACTCAGGTGTTAGTTCACCGTCCAGAGCTACAGTACAAGCTACAGATAAATTCATATTAGACTGGCCCAGTCAAAGACCAGGTCTAAATTTAATTTAGAATCTGTGACAAACAGATGTTTGTACAAACTGTTGTAGCCAGTTTGCAAAAAATAGTTACTCTACAGAGAAGCAACAAACCCCAAAAGACGCGTTGTTCCACAAAGTATCGACTCGGGGGGGCCAAATAAGATAATTTTCCTTCCGCTGTCGCATGGTGAATTTTGATGTTGTGCCATGTTAAAATGTGTAAAAGCTGAAACTGATGATTTTACTGCACCTCCCTCCCTCTCAGATATTCCTCTGGAAAGACAACGCCGCTGGTTCAAGGACAGCTTTGATCACCTGCTGGCTATCGCACAATCCCAGCACTCTCCAGATGCCGGCGTAATACTCAGCTCTGGGTACCATTATATAGATCTATCATAACAGAAAAAAAAAAATCACCATTTTTCATTCATTCATTTTGCTTTTGTTTCTTTCACAGCTGGCAGATTTTTAAGGAGGTCCCAGCCACCAAGAAGCCATACTGGTCCGACTTAGTGATTGGCTTCAGAGTCATGACCGACCGTGAACTGAAACGTTTCCCAGACCACAAGTTTGGACAAGCATTCACTACTGTAAAATGTGAATGCTCCAGCTACCTTCCCTGGCTCGAGGAAAGGTTTGTCCTCTCTATTTAACTGATTTAAAGGGGATCTTTAAATCCACATTTTACACATTATTTTGTTTGCATTTCCTTTTAATTCATGTAAAACACTTTGAATTGCCTTGTTGCTGAAAATGTGCTATATAAATAAAATTACCTTACATTATTGTACATATATTTGGCTTTCTACTGCTTCTAAAAACAGCACGAAAAACCATAACTGTTTTTTGGCAACAAGCTAAAGTTTTTTGGTGCCTGGAAAATGGGCCATTTCAAAAACCTTCCAAGTGTAACATCACAAATCAGCAGGCGTTGTGCTAGCAACCTAGCAACCCCAGCCCGTTGCCTAGTAACCCTAGCTGAGCTCCAGCACGTTTACTCAGCTAGTTTTGCTGCTGTATGCTCTGTACAATGGCTGCTGGAAATGAAAAGTGTTTTGTTGTTGACTTGCCATCTAGAACCACTTGCTGGATTCTAGTTGGATATGCAGGAGGTGCCACTTTTGCTTTTCAAAGATGTATGGTTTGGAGCTCTGCCCACATAAATACTGAGCACTTCCAATCCAGAACCTGCAGCAGAGTGAATAACATTCCTCATTCCCCTCATTACCATCCCATAATGTTTGCTTTGTCTATGTTTCGCTATATTACTACTACTGTTAATAAAGATGTAGGTTTGTTTAATTGCTCATCTGTTGCAGCCATTTTCATGTGCGAGTGTAAAC
>NW_015114084.1:33803-34884 GCF_001443285.1 Poecilia latipinna | reverse complement strand
TGCAGGAGGTGCCACTTTTGCTTTTCAAAGATGTATGGTTTGGAGCTCTGCCCACATAAATACTGAGCACTTCCAATCCAGAACCTGCAGCAGAGTGAATAACATTCCTCATTCCCCTCATTACCATCCCATAATGTTTGCTTTGTCTATGTTTCGCTATATTACTACTACTGTTAATAAAGATGTAGGTTTGTTTAATTGCTCATCTGTTGCAGCCATTTTCATGTGCGAGTGTAAACATTGAGTTGGGGGCGTGGCCAGCAAGAGATTATTTGGATTTCAAGTGACAGGAGGCCCTAAAACAGCTCAATCTGAAGGAGATTTAAACAGGCAGAACTAACCAGACTAAAATCTCATTATCTAAAAATTATTTTGTGCAAAAAAAAAAAAGGAACAAACATTTTCTGTATAGATCTACGGTAAAGTATTCAAGGAACAGGTCACCTTTAAAATCTTACAGACTTGCTATAACGTAAGCTTTATGAAGTATTGTTTGTTTTTCCTACAGGTTTAGAAAAGCAGGAGGCCGGGTGGAGCAGAGGAGAGTCAGCAGCCTCCAGGAGTTGGGCGACGGTTTTGACCTCGTCGTCAACTGCTCCGGTCTCGGCTCCAAAACGCTGGTGGGAGACGCAGGCGTGTACCCAGTCAGGGGCCAGGTCCTCCAGGTGGAGGCCCCCTGGTTGACGCACTTCATCAGGGACGGGGACGGGAAGACCTACATCTACCCTGGCGTCCACAGTGTCACCATAGGCGGGACGAGACAGGAGGGAGACTGGCGCCTCCATGTGGACGAAGGAGACAGCGCCAGCATCCTGGAGCGCTGCGGCAGGCTGGAGCCGTCACTGAAGAAAGCGAAGGTTCTGGGCGAGTGGGTCGGGTTGAGGCCGAGCAGGAGGAACCCCAGGGTGGAGAGGGAGAGGGTGCTCCTGCCGGGCCGCAGAGGCGTGCCGGTCGTTCACAACTACGGCCACGGGGGCTGGGGGGTCACCATCGCCTGGGGTACGGCTTTGGACGCCCTGGGGCTGGTCAGACAGTGCCTGAAAGAAATGCCTGGGGCCAAGCTGTAGGCTAAACTAGTATG
>NW_015114084.1:25099-30350 GCF_001443285.1 Poecilia latipinna | reverse complement strand
TGGGGTACGGCTTTGGACGCCCTGGGGCTGGTCAGACAGTGCCTGAAAGAAATGCCTGGGGCCAAGCTGTAGGCTAAACTAGTATGGCACTAAAACACATCTTTACTAGAGACAGAACATCCTGGTTTATCACCACATAATATCCACATACATAAAAAAAAAAAAAAAAAATTATTCGGAAATATTTCCATTTGCAAAGAAGAGTAGGATCACCAGCCATCTCTCATTAAGGTACCTGACTAACCAGCTTTTTAAAAAAATATAAAGTGAAGAACAGTGAAAGGGTGCAACATTCTATGTAATAAGAAATACTTTTTCCTTCCACTAAACCATCACTGACCTTTTGCCAAACTGTTGACTCACCTTGATTATGTGGGCCTTTATGTCACATTATTATTGTATTAAAAATACTTAAAAAAAAGAAGATTTTATGTAAGACTCCAATTTAAAAATATGAAAATGAATGAAAATTAATGCTTGAAACATCTGTAATGAATACGTGCCATTTATCAGTTTATCATTTTTGATAATGTACTAATTTACTGGGAAATCAAAAGAATAATTAAATATAACTTTGTTAAACTGTAGCAAAATGAATAATTCTTGCTTTTCTGTTTCCAATAAAAGCATTTAGATTCTGTCACATGTTTTTGTTCCAATCTTCCATATTAATGACACTTTTCATGGCTATTCTATGAAATTCTCATACCGGCTTATTTAGCTGTAAACAGAATATTTTTGTAGCAGTAAAGTATGGAAAGAATATTTGAAATTGAGATTTTTCTAGAGATTTTACAGAATGTCAGACACTTAGCAAGCGTGATTGTACTTTTACATAGAACATATTTAACAAAGCAAACTTTATTAATTAAATTAATGAACAGGTAAGCTACATGCTACTTACAATAAAACACTAATTGTGGGGAACAGACAGGAAATGAGTCATTTGATGCTGCGGATGACGTCTGGAATCTGTAAGAATCACTAAATTCCTATAAAACATTCATCCAAAAGGTTGCACTGTAAACATTCATTCATCTTATCTGGGAAGATATATTTACATGAATGTAACAAGCATTCCCTAAAGTTTGAAGCTTATGAACCTCGGCGATGTTGAAGGTTTTGCTCAGATGAAATGCTGCTGAGCTGCAGCTGGACTCGGAACGGATTCCATTTTTCCAAACAATCAAAGAAAAGCCACATCCAGAAGCAGCTGCAGCAAAGCCAAAAAATAAAAAAGAAAGAAAGTTTCCTTATTGCACATGTGAAATCTCAAATCAGCACAAATTGGTTCCAGTTTTAGGTAAACGTTTTGGAACTGGAATCATTTTTGCTCCTAATTTACTGAATGCGTAGAAACCTTTGCATTTCTTTTCATTTTCAGCCGTCGAGCTTCCGAAGTGGCAGAAACGGAGCGACTTGCAGAGACCTGATCGGTGCGTTCGCACCTGCAGGTGGTTTCTGTCGGGAAGAAGTCTCTGAATGAATCTGGCCGACTTAACTTCTCTGGAGCTTGGTGAAACCGAATGCTGCTCCCTGTTTTTTCTTTCTGTTTAGGGGCCAACGCATGACGTTTGTCCGTGTTAGACGCTCTGCACGCAGGCAGAGGGTCTATGGCGCGCTGTGGGGGCCGGGCTGGCTTTGCGGCAGGCAGATC
Organism: Poecilia latipinna; assembly: GCF_001443285.1. NCBI lineage: Eukaryota > Metazoa > Chordata > Actinopteri > Cyprinodontiformes > Poeciliidae > Poecilia > Poecilia latipinna. Next base: position 28,693 of record NW_015114084.1, on the reverse strand, counting down.
CCAGTCTTTAGGGTTGGGGGGTTTCCTCTCTTGATCTTTCTGGAGAGCTTTTAGGGAGGCGCAGCGCCATATCTGAACGGCTGCCGGGTTTCTTCTAAGCTCTGTGCAGCTGTGACTTCTAGAGTTCAGGAGGCCGAAGCGGTTCTTCTGGAGTCTGATAGACGGTGGAACGGAGGGCAGCGGAGCTTTGGTTTGGAGAGGAGACAGGGAAGGGGAGATTAGGATGGAATCGGGGGGCGGGATGTGACCGGTCTCAAATCCAGACGGAGACTTGTTGATGGATGCAGCGGATTTTCTGAGCCGTCCTGGAATAACAAGGGAAGCGTGTGTGGATCATGCAGGTGTACCAACAGTTTCTTGCAACTTTTCCAACCATTTCCCAACATTTTGTCATGTTAAAGCCACAACTTTTACATATTTTACTTCGATTTTGTGCAACCGACCAACGCGGGGTAGGTGGATGAAAAACAAACATTTGTTTGGAAATAAAAATCTGAAAGACATGACGGATTTGTATTCAGCCACTTTTAATTTGATAACCCTAAAAAAATAAAAATAAAATAATAGTAATAATAATAAAAAAGAGCAAGCATGTCTCCACCTCACTCAGCTTATCAGACTGAAACTTAGTGGCAGCAGCATCATGCTGTGGAGACAGGAAAACTGGTTAAAAATAGGAAGATGGATGGGGCTTTTTTCCCCTCGGCATTCTGACTTTAATCCTCCAAGATCAAAAGTCAGAATTCTGAAAAAAGGTAAAGTCTATAAAAAAAATGGCAGAATTCAGAAAAAGTCAAAATTCTGAGAGAAAAAAAATCAGAATTCTAAGAAAAAGTCAAATTCTGAGAAAAACAACTAAATTCTGAGTAAAGTCAGAATTTTAAGAACAAAAAAAAACTGAATTCTGAGAAAGAAAAAGTCTGGAGTCTTTTTCAGTGGCTGTACTTCTCTTTCATACCATCCAACCTGACGCAGTTTGTGTTTTCTAGCCAAGTAAAATCACCAGTAAGACATACTGCTGCATGTCTCACTGTTAGTCAAAAATTCACTTGTGTTGATCCATCACAGACAGTACGTAGAAATACGTGGCCGTAACACAACAAAATGTGAAAAACTTCAAGAAGTGTGAATGTTTTTATGAGGGGCAGAAGAACGCCACAGCTGGAACACGGAGAAGCTGCAAAAGGAAGCGGCCAGGCGGTGAGAGCTGGAATGAACGATGTGTGAAAGAAAAGGCGAGAAGTCCAGTCTGGTGAAGCATGGAGCCGTTTATTCCTCACGCTCAACCATGACAGAAGCCCACTTCAGAACCCAAGCTGCTTCTGGAGGAACCGTCTAACTTTCACTCAAAACGTCACATCAGCTCTGCGTTCTGGTGCATTTTACAAGTTAGTTATACAAAAATGCCACATTTCGACAGGTAGACTATGAAGTAAAATACTTTAATTCCACTGCACCAAGCAGCTTTCAGGCACATGATAAAATATTGTGCAACATGACATTTCACCAAACTAGAAAAATATACACACGAAAAGCAGAATCTCAACAGAACGCGGGTGAGGCCGAGCTGACACAGTGACATTCAGAGCGTTTCATCTTTTTCTTTTACAATACATACAAGCGTTTGTGTTTTAACAGTTAGCAAACAACCACAGTAAGCACGATGTACAGTTCAGAGGTTTACACACAGTCGCAGAACAAGAAACTCAGGTTTCAGGCTCTTGATTCTTCATCGAAATGACATTTGAATTGACGGCAGTTTTGATGTTATTGTGAGAATTTTTCTAATCTGGACAAGTTCAATCTTGCTGCTCTATAAACTCAAATATATTGAAGTGGCATGCTGTGTTACTCAATTTAGGCAATAAAATGTTTATGTTCTTATAAAAATGCATTTATTTTGTTATTTTAATCTTTTAATGTTTTTCTAATATTGTATAAAAACGGTCTTAAACGTGTCAAAATATTTTTATCCGATTAATCATCAGAATAATAATGAAAATAATTGTTTGCTGCAGCCCTCTGTCTCATTTTGAAAATTCGCTCATGTAATCGTTACGTTTGAGTTGGTTAATAATTTCAACCTAAAAAAGGAGCAGTTCAACTACTTAAAGTCTGAAACAACAAGAATCAGGTCAGCAACACTGTATGTAAACTTCTGACCCATCCCGTAGCTGTAAATAGGCCAAGCACTCACGGTAAATATGTACTGCAATTATGAGAAGAGTTAAGAGAAAGTAAAACAAAACAAGAACAAAAGCTTGATTAATAAACACTCTCCTCTCACAGCGGTTCAAACGTCTCTATTTGCAGCGAAAGCAGAAAAGAGCTCAGACCGCTGACCAGAACCTGCAAGCTGCTCCACATTTAGACCGCTTGAGGGTTTTCAAGGTTGACCTTGAACTTCTAGTCTCATGAAAACAGAAATCCGTCATCGCCGTCGAGTCTTTAGTTTAGCTCTGCATGACAAAGTGGCGCAGCAGCAGAAAACCAGGGGATTATGGTGTGGGAAGAAGAGCATCGGCGGTAAATGGTGACAAAGTCTTTCGAGAATAGCGTGAAAGCTGAAGCTGGTGGGTGGCAATGCCAGAGCGTCGAGGAGGAAGAGAAGCCTCCGGAGTGTTTCTAGACTGAGGAAGAGGAGGGCTGAAGGAGAGAGGACAGGGCTCAGAGGCGGGTCAGGCTGTCGTTACCGTTCTCCAGGTTCTCGTTGCTCTCGTAGCAGCCCGAGTCCCGCGGCGAGTCGCCCAGGGCGCCGCGCCGGTCCAGGAGCAGCTTCTCCTGGGACGGTCCGGACTGGGCGCTTCGCTCGGGGTCGCTGCTTCCTGCAGCCACCAGCAGGGGGCAGACAGTCACATTAGCGTCACATTTACATCTGAGCATCTGCATGTGAATATTTTTATACATACAAAATTTCCAAATTCAATTTTCCAAATTCAGTTATTTGCTTCAATAATATTTTTTCTTAAAGAAACAGAACTTTACTATGATTACCACACGAAGGAATGAAGGAAACTTAAGACATAAAGGAAGCATAGAAAGACATCAAAGACATGAAGGACGGAAGCAAGGAAGGATATCAAAGGAAGGGAGGAAGGAAAGAAAGAAGGAATGATACAGGAGACATGGAGAAAGGAAGCAAGGAAGGATATTGCAGAAACGAAAGAAGGGAGGAATGAACGACAAAATGAAGGAAGGTATCCTTCCTTCTTTCATGTCCTTCTTTCAAGGACATGAAAGAAGGAAGGAAGGATACCAAAGACATTTGGTGAGAGCTGGAAAATAAATCAAGTGTGGGTTGAGTATTTTTCCTACTGTTTTGTTTTTCCACATTTATTCTGAGTTGGACATCACTTTTTTTCCTCCCGTCTTTGCAGGACTCCTGTCTGCGCCGTTTCAGACCCACCTTCGTACTCCTGCAGCAGCTCCACGGCGGTGAGCAGCACCGCTCTGTGCTGGGGGTCTGTGATGTTCAGCTCGTCCAGGTCTTCCTCTTCCAGCAGCTGGAACGTGTCCAGATCCTCGTAGCCGTTAAAAAGGAAGGTGGGGAGATGCTCCTGAGGAGAGGAGAGGAGAGGAGAGGAGAGGAGAGGA
>NW_015114084.1:0-23188 GCF_001443285.1 Poecilia latipinna | reverse complement strand
TATGTACTGCAATTATGAGAAGAGTTAAGAGAAAGTAAAACAAAACAAGAACAAAAGCTTGATTAATAAACACTCTCCTCTCACAGCGGTTCAAACGTCTCTATTTGCAGCGAAAGCAGAAAAGAGCTCAGACCGCTGACCAGAACCTGCAAGCTGCTCCACATTTAGACCGCTTGAGGGTTTTCAAGGTTGACCTTGAACTTCTAGTCTCATGAAAACAGAAATCCGTCATCGCCGTCGAGTCTTTAGTTTAGCTCTGCATGACAAAGTGGCGCAGCAGCAGAAAACCGGGGGATTATGGTGTGGGAAGAAGAGCATCGGCGGTAAATGGTGACAAAGTCTTTCGAGAATAGCGTGAAAGCTGAAGCTGGTGGGTGGCAATGCCAGAGCGTCGAGGAGGAAGAGAAGCCTCCGGAGTGTTTCTAGACTGAGGAAGAGGAGGGCTGAAGGAGAGAGGACAGGGCTCAGAGGCGGGTCAGGCTGTCGTTACCGTTCTCCAGGTTCTCGTTGCTCTCGTAGCAGCCCGAGTCCCGCGGCGAGTCGCCCAGGGCGCCGCGCCGGTCCAGGAGCAGCTTCTCCTGGGACGGTCCGGACTGGGCGCTTCGCTCGGGGTCGCTGCTTCCTGCAGCCACCAGCAGGGGGCAGACAGTCACATTAGCGTCACATTTACATCTGAGCATCTGCATGTGAATATTTTTATACATACAAAATTTCCAAATTCAATTTTCCAAATTCAGTTATTTGCTTCAATAATATTTTTTCTTAAAGAAACAGAACTTTACTATGATTACCACACGAAGGAATGAAGGAAACTTAAGACATAAAGGAAGCATAGAAAGACATCAAAGACATGAAGGACGGAAGCAAGGAAGGATATCAAAGGAAGGGAGGAAGGAAAGAAAGAAGGAATGATACAGGAGACATGGAGAAAGGAAGCAAGGAAGGATATTGCAGAAAGGAAAGAAGGAAGGAATGAACGACAAAATGAAGGAAGGTATCCTTCCTTCTTTCATGTCCTTCTTTCAAGGACATGAAAGAAGGAAGGAAGGATACCAAAGACATTTGGTGAGAGCTGGAAAATAAATCAAGTGTGGGTTGAGTATTTTTCCTACTGTTTTGTTTTTCCACATTTATTCTGAGTTGGACATCACTTTTTTTCCTCCCGTCTTTGCAGGACTCCTGTCTGCGCCGTTTCAGACCCACCTTCGTACTCCTGCAGCAGCTCCACGGCGGTGAGCAGCACCGCTCTGTGCTGGGGGTCTGTGATGTTCAGCTCGTCCAGGTCTTCCTCTTCCAGCAGCTGGAACGTGTCCAGATCCTCGTAGCCGTTAAAAAGGAAGGTGGGGAGATGCTCCTGAGGAGAGGAGAGGAGAGAGGAGAGGAGAGATGTTTTTGTAAAGTTTGACAAGTCATGAAACTAAATTAATCCCAAACAGATTTCAAAAAGCTCCAAATACAGTTTGGAAGTTTTCTCATGCATTTGATTGTATTATCTGGATTTATTATACTCATTTCTGAGCAATAAGTATTGCAAACATATAGGAAATGAAAGAAGTGGAAAAGTTTTTCTTTCAATTAGAAGGCAGAAAGGCAAGTACTGTGAGCCGACTGAGTCTAAACTCAAAATAATTATCTTTTTCGATCACACCATCCGTAGGCGCTACCAGATGGAGTATTCAGCTGCATTCATTCTCACACTCAGATAAAATCCAGTGAAACAGTGCACTTGACAGCAACACTCTTTGGTGAGGAAGTTGTTACTGGAGGAAACAAAACCTTAACGTTATTTCCAGATTCACTTAGCTGCTTAAAAATTAAGTTAGACGAAGAGCAAAAACTTCAACTGATTATCAATCTCTAAGAAAGTTCTTTAAGCTTGGCGTAAACTCATCAGCTGCATGTTTTTCTCGAGTGTGGTCATGTTCTTCTGTGTTTCCCATTTTGAACTGTGGTTACAGTGTGGTTGATGCAGTGGTTGACCCCTTCCTCTTGAGGTCCTTGCTTTAGCACCAAAAACTCCTGCATGTTTCTGTTTGTGGCTGCTTGTCGTCACGTTTACCTTCAGATTAATGCGCTCCAGCAGCTCCTCCACCGATGTGGGTTTGGGGTGCCGGGCCTTTCTCCTCCTGCGCGTCTTCTTGGGCTTCACCTCCTCGTTCAGAACATCCACATAGATGAACTTGAAGGTGCCGACTTTCCCGTTGAGCATTCCCATCCAGGTGCCCATCGGGGGCTTACTGATGATGTCGATCACGTCTCCACACTGCAATCAGAGCTTTGGAGTGAGTTTCTTTTGATATATCAGGTGTTCTCTGTGTATTGTGTGATTTAGGGTGTTTTCACACCTTTTAGTCTGATTTGGGACCAAAATTGCAACATTTGTTACATTTTCAGCTGATGCAGTTCACTTTTGTAGGCACTGTGTCAAACAATCCAAACTAATTGAAAACCGGCCCACGCAACCATCGCCTCTGGTGGCGCTGAACCAAGAACTACTGCAGAAAATGTCACAAAAACCTCAGAAGAAGACACTGAACGCAACATTTAGTAGAAGAAACAGATTTTAGTGGTTGTATGACTTTTTTTTCGTTGCTAGTCAACGACCACGAGGCATTTCTCCCATTAGCAGTAGACTCTTGTGTTTGTTTTGGTTGTATTTACCCAGAATACCCTGCGTTATAGTCCACTTCCTGCTTTTGCAGCTGTCTCTCTGTTCTGCTGAACCGCACCAGAGTTCACTTCAACTGAACTGAAATTGTGGTTCTTAAATGGACTAGAGTTTGATTCCGCCTTCACGCCTCCCCAAACGAACCAGAGTACGATTGAAGTGGCCCAAACAGGGCTGGTATGAACGCGACCTTATTGCAGTGCACCTTCAGTTTGAGGGAGTCCGTGTCGTAGGGACTCGGGATGAAGTCGGTGTGAACCAGCGCGCGTCCGCAGAAAGGTCCACGGTAAGGCAACTCGTCTTCTTCTCCGTCCTCCGACTTCACACTTTCTCTGTTGCTGTTGGACGAGTCGGTGGTGCCGACCGTCTGGCCGCCTACGAAAATCACAAAAAAAAAAAAAAAAAAACATCAAGATCACGAGCCTTTATGGGTCAATCAGCAATTTTTCATCTGCTTTCTAACAGATGAAAAATGCTTGGACGATAAACACAACACATCTGGTCAAACAAAACTAGGCAAATCCTACCTAACAGCAGCGAACCAGCTGACTTACTCATGGAGCTCTGGCCGCTGAGGGAGCTCCTCAGGCTTTCCACGGAGCCTCCTGGCTTCAGTTTGGGTTTCTCCAAAGAGTCGGAGTCGGTCTGAGGCGAGTGAGGGCAGCTGGCTACTCGGTCAGGACTCGACTGTGGCAAAGTAGAGCAAGAATAAAGAGGTTATTACCAGAGTTTTTAATGGGTTTGATGACCAAGGTTCAACACGCCGTACCTGCTCGGAGAGAGAACAATGGTATCTCTTGGATATGTGTTTTCTCATGGTTTCCCTCACTGACTTGACTTTTTTACCCAGAGAAATCCGTGACAGCGAGGGAGACTTGACTTCGCTTCTCAAGCCACTCTCTCCATCTTTTGTCTAATTTAAACAGAAAAAGAAGGAGAATGGTTCAATGCCTTGGAAAAGTATTCACACATCACTTTGCTGCATTCCAACCACAAACTCCATTAAATTACACTGGGATGTTTTAAGCACACATTCAACCCTTTTTACCCCTAAACAAACTCAAGCGCAGTATAAATCAGTACACTAACGATTGTAACACAGAAAATGCTAAGGATATATTTAGAAGTCAAGAGTTGGTTAGCACAGTATTGAAGTTAGCCCATTTTAAATTTCAGTAACGTACAGTGCTGTCGATGTCAGAAGTGACTGTTTGAACGGAGCGACTTGTCAGGTCAAATCCTCCAAAGCTGCAAGCTCTCTGCGAGAAACCACAGAAGAAAACATTCAAAAGTTCAGAGTTTGGAAACAGATACGAGGAACAATGTTCTGTCTGCACTGTACTGATTCAATGTGCAGCATTTTAACATACAAGCAGAAACTAATAGATACACAAGACAACAGAGTCCCATGTCACATAACTGGTCTGGACTGAACCAGGAAGGAAGTAAAAAAAATAAATAAATAAAAAAAGTAAACTGGTGAATGACCAGACAGAAGCTCAAAAATACAATATTTTTATGACCAGTGAACGGTCCTTCAGTCCTGCCAAGTGGTGTGAATCTGACATCCCTTGAATCACAGAAACACTCTTCGGTCTGGAAGCTGTTACTGAGGGAAGGAAACTAGGTGTGTGCGCATCCTTAAGAAGACTTAATGTATCTATAATGAAGGCATTAAAATATCTTAAATTCATGCATCTAAAATCGTTTAGGCTACCGCTAACTAGCTGCTAACATATCTTTGCTAGCTAGTCTCAGTATCTGCGTCTATCATGGGTAAGTGCAAATTTATCGCCACTTGGCTGAACGAAGTTACATTTCGGTGGAGAAATAGGTTTTGTTAAGAAAATAAATTTAAAATAAGCTAGTTGTAAAAACTTAACCATATGTTCAATATTAGATCAAATTAATAGTGTCTTAAATATGAAAATCCACTCCAAATTATATCCATGGTTTAATCAGCGTCATCTCTTAAGTAGGATATTTCTATTGAAACATATGACACTAAGTTGAATTAAAATAATTTAGCCTGTAGCTCTCTATAATTTAAAACACAGCTAGTCTCTCTGTGAACTGAGCAGGCATTCACAGGGGGTTGTGACTGTGTGCGAGTTTAACCTTTTGACCACATTGATAAGATTCAACAGCTGCTGTAAAACAATCTGGTCCTGCCAACAGAGTAGAGCTTCCTCTTGGGACAGGGCCATAAAAAACATCTGTCTGCACTCAAAAGAAAATAACACTTCTTTGATCTTAAAAACAGGTTTTTACTGGAACATAGTCAACTAGATTTAAATGAACTTAGCTAAGGACACTCCCCTAAATTAGAATACAGCAGAGAAGGGAAACACGCCCTCCCTTTAAAAGTACAGGACCCGGAACCTTAACTTCAGATCCGGGGTTACCCGTGATGCTGTCTCCGGGGAACGGTGCATCGGTCAAATGGTTCCCCGTAAGTTTGTCTTGGTGTGTGGATGTCTGTGGAGTGAGGTAAATATTGAATTGGATGCGGGTCTGTGATTTTATTGAGTTTTGCCAATTTCATTAGTTGTTTATCTAATAAATGTTGTTATATTTGGACTTGGTAAAAAGTGTCTTTGTCTTTATGATTCAGCTGATAAAATGACGACATCAAGGAATCCGGGCAGAAGAGAGAATAAAACGACCCAAAAGATTTTAATTATTCTTCTTCTGATTTAAATGAACAGTTTTAACTTTCTTTAATAGTGGTCTTAAAAAGTCTTAAATTTGAGTTGTTTCATGCAGATACTGATTTCTAGAGTTAGCGATGCTAACTGTGCTAATTGAAGTATTACGACCTGGTTTTACTTCTGCGTTGTTTTGCATTGCTCACTCTCACACCGTGTGACGTAGCCTCTCTTTTTAAATCAGTACCTTTCACTCATTGCAGGAAGCATTGCTAGCAACATTTAGTTTCCAAATATTGATACCGGCAGATCAGAACATTACAATTACCGTATATTAGAAATCAATCAGAATATTCTAACCAACATGATGCAGTACTCCAGTACCATCAGTACTCACTCCATGATGGCTAAGCAAGCCCAGAGCCCGATGACGGAGCTCTCCGTCGGTCACCGACCGCGCCATTTTGGGCTCGTCTTCGCCGCACCCCTCCGTTTCCGAGAAGGAGGAGCCCTCGCCGGCCTCCGCCACACCGGCCTCCTGGTGAGTGGGGCTCCCGCTGCTCCTCCCGCAGCCCTGCGCTGCCTTCTGGCTGCTGCACGTGTCCAGACTGCTGGAGGACGGGGATGTGGTCAGGCTGTCGGAGTCCAGCTGCTTCTGCAGAGCCGAAGCCAAGGAGTCCAGGGGACAAACCAAGGGTTTCCTCTGCACACCTGGATGCTGGGAGACGCTGCCCTCACCACAGGGTAGACCATCTACACTCAGGCTCTCTGGGCAAACAAACGTACAAGTCACATGAAAACTGAGTTCTTAGTAGGACAGGGATTTATGTAGAGTTTGCACAATTATAAACGACTACAGTCTGTTCACTCAACTACACAAATGCTAAGAAACGATGCTCATCTAATCTGACCAGAGGTTTAACCAGAGAAACAACCAAGAGGTCCAGTGGTAACTCAGGAGGAGCTGCAGAGATTCTCAGCTCAGGTGGGGGATGCTCTTAGCTTTCACACCACAAATCTGGATTTTTTTTTGTCCACAAGCTTGGTGAGATGAAAGCCATTGTTGAAAGAAAGCAAGGAGAAGTCATGAGAGCAGCATCCTGCTTTAGGGATGCATTTCATCATTGGGAAAATACATACATTTTTATAAATCACCATTTATTGACATAAAATTGTTTTGATTTTATAAATGTGGCAGGGAGCTGGTTGAACTTTGATGACCTCTGGAAACATGTCCTAATATCTTTAAACAAACTATTTGCTGCACAAATGTTTGACACCAGTTTCATTTGATTTGAAGAAGGGGAGTAAGGAAGACAAACTTCACTCAGATGGAAGCTGGTCCAAAAGTGATGCAAACATGGATGATGTTAAATATAAAGAAACGCGGGAGACAAAACAGAACCGGAACCAGAACCAGAGATTGATGAAGAGGTTCAACTTCCAATCACCCTGAAAACAACAGGAGCTACACAGACCTGGCTTAGAGCAAACCATATTTATTTATCTAGAAGAATCCCCTACTCAGATTTCAAACCTAAATCCAATTCAGAATCGCTAATAAGAGTTGAAAGTTATCGACAGACATTTTTGGGAAACTTTGCACTGAAGGATCAACAACAAAATTCAGACTGAAGCTGAGGCAAACCCAGCAGACCTGCAGCTGTACGTGTGGTTTCACACCGAGGACGGAGAGCGAGGGTTAGGTGAACACTTTCACATCACATTTTCACTTGTGAAACAAAAAGGTTCAAGGGTTAGTAATACTTTTATGTGTATGTAAAGAGAGAGAGGCTTCAGTACCGTCCGCTGCGAGCCTTTTGGACTCATCTATTCTGATCAGCTTCTTCTTCACTTTCCGAGTGGAGTTGACCAGTTTGTGGAGCCTTTTGAATGTCGGAGATTCCTCCTCATGGTCAGACTGCTCAACAGGCTACAAAAAAATAAAAAATAAATTATTGTTGATATTCCCATCTTAATTTAATTGAACATTTTCTAAAGTTTACAAACAGTAACACAGCCTGCCTCTACTTCTTGTTACAGAACATGGTTGCGTATAAATACACTGCAGGAAACCACAGAAGTATTACTGCGCATCAAGCAGATGGCAAACCATTAAGCTACGTGTGAAAGCAAGGCTAAAATCAGGTGTGTGAAAAGGCACGGGTGTGTGCTCGGAAATAACGCCAACCACCGTCTGAACTGGAAAGCCAGCGGCGTGTCTAAGGTCTGACCAGAACGAAGGCAGCGAGTGTGACCCAGAATACTCATTTGGAGACAAAACGACAGCCGGTTATAAACAGAAACTTCAATATGAGGGGAAATTAGAGAGAAAACACCAAATGAAGTTCATCAGAAGCAGAAAGGACGTTCAGATGAATCTGAAAAATGTGCCCTAATTGCCCCACTGGTGCATAAAAGAGCTGTGGCATGCATAACAGTGGCCCTGTGCTGAATCCGGCCGCCCGCTGCAGCACAATGGGGGGTTAGCGCTTTGACAGCAATGAATAGGAGTCCAGCCGGAGCCCTGCGGTTGGGAAAGGGCCCCGAGCTGCAGAGCTTTAGAGGGGCCTCGGTTCACCACCGGGACACGGGCAGAGCCAAAGAGGGGAAGTGCTGTCAACAGCTCAGCAGCCTTGGCAACAGCAAACCAGAGGCGCCGCCGCTGCGTGAGTTAGCGATTCAGAGGTAAACAACGAGCGAGGGCCCTGGAGAGCGGAGAGACTCACGGTGCAGCTGAACGAGTCGTTTGGACCGGGCCCCGAGGGGTCCAGGGACTCGGGGGTGTCGCATCGGCTCGTCTGTCTGCTCTGGGTCTCGAACTCCTTCAGCTGCAAAGAGAGACAGAAGCATTTCGGTTGGTTCAGTGAGACAAGGGAAGTTTGTCGTAACAAGCAGTTAATTAATTAAGCTCATGATTAAATTATAAAAGTCCTGAAGGAGAATTTTGTTTACAGAAACCTCATAAATCCTTTTATTTGTCATTTCTATTGTTTTATTTGTTTTGGATATTTAAAATGTCTTCCAGCTCCAGTTTTAAAAGTTAATTGGAATTGAAAGTTTATTATTATTATGCTGTTACCATTATGTTTACTTCAACATGTTCAGAAAACAAGAATATTATCGTTTATCGCAATAAATTCTAGAGCATTTTATCACTCGGAGTCATACAGGTAAATATGGTTTACAGTTCAACAGCGGAGAAGAGGATGGGACACATTTCATTTATGTTTTTAGGTTAAATAAAACATACAGATGCATCTCAATAAATGAGATCTTCAGTAAATTCAACATGTGAAACATTTTTCACACATTGACGTATCTAAAACATTTATTTTTAATCTTAGTTTTGATGATTATTATAACATCATAAAGTGTGAATATAAATGAGCTTAGACAGGATTTTTTAAAGTCCAGACATGCAAAGTTATGGCTACGCTAACACTACTGAGCTAATGGTCGTCAGTCCTTCAGCAAAAGATTTGAGCCAAAATGGGTCAGTGCTGGAAAAGCTGGTTGTTTACAGAATACTGGATCAACATTTTTTTACAGGAAAGTTGTGTGGAAGGAAAAAATGTGGAACCATATGTTTACAAATGACTCTGTAACAAAAGTACCCAGGAAATGTGCGCTGTTAAACTAGCATGAGCTTCCACAACACCTCAGCAAGGTGTTGCTGCAAGGATGCAGCAATTTATGCAAAAACAACCCAGATATGGAGTAAAAACATTGCTTTTTATTGATGTTATGGAATATTAAACTTATTTCAGAAACAGAATTTGGAGTTTTGCTCAGCTGCATTCATCAACATTTACATAAAGACATGAAATAAACCACCCTGTCTTTACTGAATCTACATAATGAGTTTCAGTTCTGATCATCCTTGATGATGTCATGTATTTATCTCCACCTGTTTGCTCATTTTAACTTTTTTTTTTAAAAGAAACTTTTTTTTCTAACAGGTCTTTGTTGATTATATTGTCTCAATTCACTGTAACTTTTCTATTTTGCGAATACAATATTTATGACTCCATACCCGTGCGAGCGCTTCCTCTATCGAGATCATATTCTCCTTCACCATCATCATCAGCTGAATACGCTCTTCATCGCTCATCGTGATCTCGCTGGCAACGAAGCCAACATCGTCACCTGAAACAAACAAGCGCAGTGTTTAAATCAGCAGGACAAATAATAAAACACTGAGCTATATTGTTCAATAACTTGTATTAATCACATTATTTTCCTGGGTTTTGTTTTACCTTTTGAAGTCTGGCGCATCACTCCCTTCTGTGACTTGCGGAAACTCTGCCATAAAGACTTGCTCTTTTTCCTCGCATCCCATTTTCCTGAAGAGAAACACGCAAGGAGCACGCCTTTTTAATTTGGCATTAAAAATGAAAACATGATTACGATATTTACAGGAAGAGTCGTGGAAATCTGTGGACTCCAGTAAAAAGTTCTTCTTACCTCCTGATCCGTCGTCCGAGCTGGATTTGTGGACAGGAAACCTGAAGACATTAAATCCACATTTAACTTTTGAATTGTTTAGATGTAAAGTCAAACCCCCGACCAGAGCCAGTACCTTCGATCCAAAATTATTCTCTTCATCCTCAATCCCTTTTCACCATTTTCCACCCCCTTATCAAGAAGTCTTGTCTGTCTTCTCCACTTACGTCAGATTCACAGAGAACAAGCTCGTGAAAACCCAAAAGGAATCACAAAGGCGCACTGTGCCTCATGACAACAGCAGGGCAAATTAAAGCGGTGGAAGCGGACGAAGCAGAGTCTGTGCTGCTCCGCGTTGATGAACAGAGGTCAGCGCTCTGTGGCCATCCCTGGAACAATGGAGGCTTTTTCTCTTCTGGTTGGGGTTTTGTGGCAGCAGCAGCAGCAGCAGCAGCAGCAGCAGCGTGGCGTCTGAATTCCCCACACACTTTCACACTCAGTCTCTGTCTCTCTGTCTGTCTCTGGGCTCTTTGTTATGCATGACTGTCAGTCCCTCCCTCAGCTGACTCCTGTTGTTGTTTCTGTGCATTTGCCTTCAAACAGATCAGACCTGCTTTGTGGTAAATCAGGCATTCAGGTCAACCATTCTCTTCACAGAATACAGAGAGCAACTACAAGCTACAGAAATAAATAATTGTCTTATTTTATTACTATTTTATAGAAGCCAAATGCAAATTAAGCCCTTTTTATAGCAGCTGGCTGCATGTTGCAGTTGAGGGGCCTGCTGACCATCACCCTAATCTTTAACTCCACATGCAGGTAATGAGCTGGGCGGCTCTGAAACAACATTACTAAAATATTAGCAACAGCTTCCACATTAAAGAGGATTGATAACAGTGCATTAATGCTTAGCTGTGCTGCGTTTACTGATCAAAACTGGATTGGATTTCTGAGTTTTTGACAGGTCAGATACCGGTGAGTATTGGACAAATTTCTAATCCATCATAGTCAAGGTGGTTTTGCATTTGAGATTTTTAACGTCATTTTATTTTATCTAGGTTTTTGTTTTTATAACCCGTGTCCTGCAGTGTGAGCTAAAATATTTTCTTTAAAAAAGGCTGCTGCATTTAGATTATATTCTAGCTATACTACAGCATTTCCTCATCACTACTCCTAAAAAAAGAAGCTAGTTTTATGTTCTGCTGTGCATGATTACATAAAAAAATGGATTCATTATTAATTTAGCCTCAAATAAATTCAGCAGAAAGTGGAGATTTGCACAGCCTAGACAAGGACAACAACAGATCTAATTATGCTCCCTTCTTGTTTGGCAGCTAATTGTCAGCTTCCTGAGGTAAATCCCACCAAGAAATTTAGGAATAAAATTAGATTTTTAACTGCAACGTTGGGATTTTAAGAATAAAATGTGAGAAATAAAAATGTCTTTGATTTGATTATTTTTTCAGGCTTGTGAGGTTATTTGCAACAATATGCTTTCAGCCCACTAGGGGGCAGTATGCACATCTTCTGAGTGGATGTGAAAGTTGAGTAAATTCTTTTGTTTCCTACAACTGCATCCAGATTTATGATAAGACTGGTAGTTAGAATGAAATGTCTGAACTTTCAGTCTCTCTTCCTCTCTCAAACAATCCTGATCGATTAATCACGACTCTTTGGCATTAGTCATCACCTATGTCCGTTTTTCTAAATCTGATTCAGCTTTCTAAGGAAAAAAAAAATGTGAGTAATCCTTATAAACCTTCGGAAGAGACAATGAAGGGAAGGAAGGAAGTGCGAAGGTTACGCAGAAACGCTTCATAAGTGTGACAGCGGGGTCAGCAGGAAGGGGAGGAAACGCACGTGGCCTCAGGCCTGACGGAGATAATGGAGGAAGCCTAATCAGGCCGCAGCCCGCAGACGTAGATCCAGACTGCAGATCCTAGATCTGACCCTCCCTTTACTGAGAGAACCGGTCGTTAACGGTTTTGTTTGTACCTCCTCTCAGTCTCCGGAGTCGATGTGCCGCTGCTGAGTCCAAGAGATTCCTGAAAAGATGAGAATCAATCGATGAGACGTTTAAGAGTTTCAAATCTGAATTCCTGAAGATCACAAAACTATTGCTTCACATTGTGTTCTGATGTGAACCAGCAGCAAATAAACGTCTCATGTTCCGCCTCGTGTTTACATCTGTAGGCCGCAGTTTCAAGGACAGCTCTTCCGCATCCCCAGCCAGTCAGATGTTACTTTTTGGGCTTCTCACGTTGCTTTACCCGGCGATCATCGTGACCTGGCGACCCCTCCCGGCCGCCTATCGAGCGGTTTTGTCCTGCTGACGCACAGAACAGGAAGCGGCAGTGTTCTCCTGGGGTCTGACACTCACCTGGAGCTGAGAGCGGAGGTGTGGCGACGCGGCCGCTGAGTCAACCTTTCCCTGAAACGCAGTGGGAGCAGAGGAGTAAATCACAGTGTCATCGTAATGAAACACTTGGCTTGAGGTTCGTCTGGTTTATATGGTCAGTAAACATTTTCAAAGTGTTACTTTAAGGGCTGTTTAATTGCGTCTGAGCCCAAACGGGGCAGGACATCAACACCTACAGGCGGTTCGTTTGTTTTTTCTCTCAGCGCCTTAGTTACAGGGGATGTGAAAATAGTACGTTTCTGATAAAATGTCAGATTTTTGTCCTTTTTCCACCTTTAGTGACACAAGCAATAACAATAAGGCCTGTCACAATAAGCAATAAATCAATTTACCGCAATAAAATTTAAAACATTTAAAATGTTTCTCTTTTATCTCTTTCTGCCAAAAACTGGATGACTAAATCTTCAGTCTGGTACTTTGGTCTCAAATAGCTCTTATTTAGTCTCTTATTTTGAAGGACCGTTTTGTTTACAGAGACTAAAGTATCCATTTTATTTGTCGTTTCTGTTGTTTCCATTTCCTGTGTTAAACGTTCATTACAATTTAAAGTTTATTGATGTTTCAGGATGTGTTCTTGCATTGTTTTGCCATCACTAAAAAATGGTCTCAAAATAACAATATTATCATTTATCACAATAACATCTGGGACAATTTATCATCCAGCAAACTTTGTTATTGTGACAGGCCTAAATCCGCATACAGAATCACTCAAAAAGAAAATATAAAATATATACACAAACAGAATAAAGGATACAAATATTGTACATTAAGGGCAACATCACCGATTCAAACCAAAAAGTAAACCAATACATTTAAATCTTTTAAAAGGGAAAATGTAGAAAAAGAAAAAAAAAACCTCTGCAATAACCTGCTTGCATAAATCTGCACAATCAAATATTGCATTCAGTCCTTTCAACAGCATCAATGGTTCCAGTGAATCTAATTAACACATGCAGTTAATTAGATAGTGAAACATGGTGGGGGCAGCATCATGCTGTGGGGCTACAGAATCAAAATTATTCAAATCTTATATCCTAATCAACAAGCAAACTGCTTAATGGGATGAAAACTATTATTCTGGAATGGCCTAGTCAAAGTTCTGAACTAAATCCTAAAGAAAATCTATGCGGTTACATGGAGAGATAGAAATATCATTTTAATCTAATAGATTTGGCAGATATACAAAGCTGTGGCATTATGAATCATTCCTACTGATGCAGACTGAAATAATTAAAAGGGGCTTCAAAAAAAAGTATTATTTTGTTCATTTACTTAAATTAGGACAGTGCATATTAATCAAAACGTCAGCAGTTAGCATCAGTGCAATGTTGGAGTTAGCACAACAGCTAAATTCATTTAATTTCAAATACAAGATGCCGTATAAAATAAGCCAATCAGTAGTTTTCCAACAATGTTTCAAAGAGTTTTTAAAGCTGGAGAAGGTGCCACATATAAGTTAAGAGTATTAGTTAATTAAGCTAACAGTTTAAGATCACACATCTGATCAAAATATTAAAAAAAAAATTTTTATACGCGTCTCTGAAAGATTGTTTAAAATGTGCAAATTAAATGTCACTAAGGATAGGAAATAGATGTAAACTGTTTTATTACGATTTAATCTGACCTAAAAACACAGAAGCTGACAGGAGTGTGAACGCTTTCCAGAGCCTCTGTGGAAAGCGCTCCACAGAGGAAAATAAATACCCCTCTTTTGTAGTTTATAGGAGAAAATAGCACCCTGCAAAGATAAAACATGTTATTGAGGCTTCTGCTGCTGCAGGCCGTGTATTTATCCCGAGGAAGACATTTAATCTTCTCTGCTACCTGAACAATGCAGATTTTTCCAGTGACGTCAAACTCTAAAAGAAACAAAAACAAAAAACAACAAAAAGGAAAAAAAAAAAAAGGGTTAAAGATTCCTCACCATCTCCATCTCTTGCACTAGTTTGCGTTTCCGTAGCTCCTCCATCCGTTCGCACACGTCGCTGAGGGAGGTGCCGTAGTACTGCGAGTACTCCTGGGCCAGGTCATCAAGGTTCCCCACAGAGCCATCCTGCCACACACACACACACACACACACACACACACACACAGGTGTCACAAAACCGTGATAAGCCATTGTTTGAAACTTTTGCCGCTGTCGGTGGTAAAACAGATAAGCAGGAAGCGGGAGAGATTAAGCACCAGGAGGGCAAAAGCTGTGATAAAGCCTGTATCTTCACCAGAGCCATCATGTTCCTGCTCAGATATGACCCCTGCGGGGGAAGGAGAGGCCCCGACTGACGCAACTCCGACACTCACCGTCCTCGAAGCCATCGAGACTCGACCTAAGAGGCCGCGGATCAGCCTGCCGTGAACCACAAGGAGTCGGTCACATAACTCCGCTTCACGTTCCTTCAACTGTGCAACTCAGAGGTTTTGGAGGGTTTCTTTTACTGTGCGATGGATTCATTTTTCAGAACACGCTCTTTCCGGTTAATGTGTAAAAATAATAAAAATCAGTTTTAAAAAAATTAAAAGTCTCACTGGTTGATACCGATTCCCAGTTTTCTCTGACATTTGATCAGTTTTTTTTTTTTTTTTTTCACTATTCAGGTGTTCTTCCTATATCATTGGGTTCCGTCAAACTTTATCATGATTTTATCATGTTATTTTGTGGTACTATTGTGATAATGATAAAAATGGTGATTAAAAAACTACTTACTGTCTTCTTTAGGGTAACTGTGGCTGTGAAAACAAACGCTGCTCTTCCCAACTTCAGTCATGTTTACAAATGTTATTGACATTTATGTTCTTGTGGAACAAACTGGACAAAATGATGAACATAACATTTCTAATAATGTCACTTTGCTTTTGGGTCGTTTAACATCTTCAAAGGAAATTGAAATTTTCACAATAAACAACAATAATGGCTCACACCTAATTGATCCCAGTTAAAGAAATGTTAAATGATCAGTATTAAAATCAACTCCTGACACTTTAGTCGATGTGCCGTCATCGATGATTTACGGAAAACTAGTAGATTTCTGGTTTTTCTTCAGGTCTGAGCTGCAAACCTCAACATTTTCCTAAGGACTTTGACATAAAGAGAAGAAATGCACCGTAGATTATTGATAGAGGTACTGATTATTAATCCGAGGGTTTCTATACATTTTTTAATGTGAAGCAAATTTGCAGAGTTCTCAAATATCTTTAGTAAGTTCATAAATGATACAGCAAATATTGTGACAAGAGCCAGATATAAATATCAAAACTTTCAAGACAACAAAATAAGGAAAGAAGGACAGGAAAAAAGAAAAAGTGAAGGAGGAAGAGAAAAAAACCAACACAAGGAATAAAAGAAGGAAGGAGAAAAAGAAGAAAGTTAAGAAGGAAAACCAACAAATGACAGATTGACATATGGAAGGAAATGATTAAAGAGGCATGAGGAAGAAAGGAAGGAATGAAGGAGACAAGGAAAAAAGAAAAAACTGATGGAGAGACGGCAGAAACAAGAAGGAAACAATTGAGGAAGCAAAAAGATAGAAAGGAGGAAGATTGGAATGAGGACGGGTCATAAGACAAGGAGACAAGGAAGAAAGAAAAGGTTTAATGGACGGAGGGAGGAGGAAGATAAATGGGGACAAGGAAGTGAAGCAGACAGGAGACAGAAGAAAAGAAGGGACAAAGTGAAGGATGAAGGAAGGGCATAAATAGGAAGACTGGAAGGATGCAAGGAAAGGAAGAACAAAGAAAAGAGAAGGAAGAAAGAAAGGATATTTGGATAAAAAAATAAACATCAAGAATAAAGGGTGGAAGAAGGAAACTTCTAGGGTCAAGTAAAATGTTTTGCATGATCATTCAGAGCTGGAAAATGTTTAAATCAATCCACACTTTTCATTTTTAAATGAAATTCAAACAAGCTGCATCAAAGTGCATGGATGTAGTCCATGAGTTTATAGTCTGGAAAAAAAAGCAGCTCCTCTGATGCATTTAATGAACAGGATAAAAATCTGACTTTCTTGATAAGAGGTCTTCTGACCTCTTATCCATCCTTGGAAACCAAAACATAAAAATAAAAAATCTCCAGGAAAACCAAACCAAACGGCAGACTATAAGCTCCAAAAACCTGGGAGGCCCTTTCGGACCGCACACACAAACACACGCTGCGTCTGTAATGAGCAGGTACTCCGCTCATAAACCGCCGCACAGATCATCATCATCATCATTACGCCTCACCCTGACGCTTTGCAAACGCTCCCACTGCAGTGGAAAGCGATACTCTGGACTCCGTCGCCTCGTGTCCAGACAGTCCGTGACTGGTCCGACTGTCCAGAAAAAGAGAGGCCCATTCATGGCGAACCCGGTTCCAAGCGGCCTGAGAAATCCTGCCTGCTGTTCGTTCGCTCAATAAATAAGAGCAAGAGCGGGTCGGCCTGAGGAGCTGCGCGCTGCGCCTGGCAGCAGCCACTCTTCTGCCCCCAACAGCCACCGCTTCACATAAGCAGCCCTTTGTACCCGCAGCCACATGATATCGCAGCAGCCTGGGCGCTTATTCGACATGGTTTGGAGAGCGTGTATGAATCCCCACTGTCCTCCATCACGGATGGATGTGCATATAGAGAAAACAAAACTGAACAAACAAGTTAAGAGGCCTGAACTCAAGCTTCGGCCGTTTCCGTGAAAATATTCACCCCAAAAACAAAATCTTTTTTCATTCTGCTCTGGTTTCTAGTGCAAATATCTTGGCACACGTTCATTGAGATGAAGCCAACTTAAAAGTAACTTTCAAGCAAGTTATAGGAGCTTGTATCAATCCTTGATATTGATTGAAAAAGTTTAGCTTCACTTATAATGTGGGAAAAACCTCATGCTAGAAGCATAATACTTTTCCTTATCCATATTAACGACTTATTTATATAAAATCAGCTCTTATATCGTGCTTAAAAGCTACTCTAGTACGAATTTATTTATTTTTTTTGCAGTGTTTTCTCAGCCGTCTGCAAATAGTCGGTGTTCAGGCCGAAGCTGCAGCCTGACACTTCAGCCACAGAGGTTTTAAAAAGAAGAGTGCGGTGTCACGTTTCTCAGCATCACACAGCGAAACAAAAGCTCTGCAATGCCCTGGGGGTCCAGGGTGTGAGTGTTTGTACAGCTCATCTGACTTGTCTTCAGGAAACCAGGCCAAAGTACCAGCAAATCATGTACTTCAGGATGTTAGGAGACTTTGTCCCTGGGTTTGCTTTCAAAAGAACTTTTCACGATAAATGATTGACTCAACACGAACGGATAACTGAGCATGAATGACAAGGTGGACTAAAACTAGAGATCTGTCTGAGAAAGAAATGTAAGGAATGCCACATCTGGATAGATGCAGGACCGGCTTTATGGATTTTGCGTCGAGGATGTTTGAAAGTTACAAAGTTACAGTTTTGTGTGTGTGTGTGTTAAAGGTTCTCCGAGTCGTCAAAGTGAAATAATGACCTAAAACAGAATCAAATCCCCACGTCAAGCGGTCAAAAAGCACGCACATCTCGCTCTGTAGCAAGAAAACTGATTTCTTCAATGAATCTCCAGAGGAAAAACCACATTCACAGGATCACATTCCAGCACAAAACATAAAAAAAAAACAAAAAAACACTCACCACAAACAGGCATCTGGCTGCCAACAACAGCTATCCAGCAGCAGCAGCAGCGTTTAGTCCTCCCACAGCTCTGTTAAGTGAAACGCTCGGCTCAGAAACTTAACTCAGTTTAGAGAGCGGAGGACAATACATCCTGCAGCGAGAGGAGGGTGGAGAGGGGAGACCGATGCGCATAAATTAGACAGTCTGGCTGCGGGGAGGCTGGGGAATTTGCAACCACATATGACGTTGGTTGCAGCTGGGTGGAGCCGTCGACTCGCTCCAGCTGCGACCCACAGGGGGAACTGGCTGACTCATGGATCTGCTCTTCAAATAAACTACCACCTCAGAGTGCATGGAAGTGCTGCTCTGTTTGCCCCAACGTACGACTCGGCACACGATGATGAGGTGAATTATGTGTCAAAAGGTAGGTTTTGATTTCTGGTGCTTGACGTACTAATATAGACAAAAGTAATACTCTTAAAAAAAAAAGGTAAAATTACAGAGCAGCGATTCAAAATGAACGAGATAAAACCTATAAATCATCAAACTGAGTCAAAACTAAGTCACAGTCAGCTTTCCCAGAGTCTCTCTGAGGAGGCAAGTCATTTCAGAACAATTTTGGATACAGAGTGAGTCTTTGGATCTGAGCCTCGCTAAAACCGATGGCACTACCAAATACGGATGAATCCAACCAACAAGATTCTTTACATTTTTTCCCCCCAGTTTATAAAAAAATGCTGTACTTTGCTTCAATGTTAGAAAGATCCCAGGAACAAGGAACAAGGAAACGGTCCACTTCATGAAACGGAGACGGCAAGAAAAGGCAGACTATGGAGGCAAACATGGCTGGTGTTTGTGAGCATAAAGTTAGCCAACAATGGTTCTTCCTTTTCATGTGCTCTGACGCAGACTGTGAATCGCATTGATGCAAAAACACAATCAAAACCACTTTCTCCAAACATTATTCCCAATGACGACCATATTTTGTTATCCATAACATGCTTACCGTTAGATTTAATTTTATTTTTAGGGTTAAATGACATATTATTGTAAGAAAACAGTAGATGGACTTAGAGTTTGAGTGGAATGACAGACTGTGACATCAAAATGATGCGTTGGCAGCTACAATACTGTGGTGCATTTAAATTGTTGCAAAGTAAGACTTTTGGCTACTTGCATTCACTGCTGTTACATTTTATACAATGTAACAGCAGCCATTTACAGTGGTTTGGTGACATAGCCGCTAAAAGAAAATGTATCTGCAGGTTTGAAGTGGTGAATTACAGATAGACTGGACTCGCAATGCAATTTTAAACCTGCGTGGTTTGCCGGTCTGCTAGGTCTCTCAGACATTTCTACTGACTTCCTCCTCCTCACTGGACAAATCACCATGTACATCTTCATGTTATGAACTCAAACGGAAGCCAGAGATTATAAGAATGGCTTCTTATTGAGTCACCTTTGTGTCATGCATTAATGTCCAAATTTAGAGTTTCAAATGTAACATTAAGACGCTTCAGCAACATTTGGCCACAACCACAGCTGATTGAAATGGTCTTTTTCACACTTTTTCCTAACTTAAGACACAAAAGTGAATGTGAATCATAGCAACAAGCCAGCATTGCAAAAAAACAAAATATTACCAAGTATCTGTGGTCTAATTTCTAGAAATCACAAGAAACAGGAGCTTGTTTTAGTGGGGAAAGTATCTTGTTACAAGTGAAATAATCTGCCACTGAAACTAGTAATTTTTTTTTCATATTATTAAGGAATTTTTTAAGTAAACAAGCTCCTATTTCTTGCTGAAAAGTTGCTTTTGGTGTTACTTTGTCCTATTTCAAGTTTAATAAGATATTTGCACTTGAAACTAGACCAAACACTTGGTAAGATTTTGTGTTTTTGCAGAGTAGACGACTGAAAAGAGCAATTTATAAAAATGACAATATATTTATTCTTCCTAGCTGGATGACTTTACTGTTCTATTGCAGTTTTCTCAAAGTTTTAAATTTACCATCCATATAGTTTTAAAGTTTCTAGCAAAGCCTTAAACTGTGAACTTTGTACTAAGACAAAAACCCAGATTCTGTTGTAGACTTTTTTTTTCTGTAGTTGGCACACTGACGAGATTTACACCAATGTTCAGCTGGCAGACAGGTGGCCTCACATTTAACCCAAGAAAATCTCAGCATGAAGAGGACTTTGTGGTCAACTGGTTGACTGAAGGCTTCCCAGTTACATGTGCTTTTAAAGCAGTCCAGAGAATAACCATTCCCCACCAGCGCTCTCAATTATAAAACGTGATCACAAGCTATTCGTTTTTTTTATTTTGCCAAATGCGTCTCATCCGTCTAACAGATGTTCTTCCAAAGTACATCTCATTAGGGAGAAAAGGCTCGCTAACTTAACCGTCTAAAATGTTTAGTTTTTTTTTTTATTTAGTCAGTCTTCTCATACAAAAGTGAACCAACATCTGAGATTTATGTTTCTACGTTCAGGATGAACGTGGCCACACTTAGAAAAACTGTCAGCTCTGTTGTACTGCAAAAACACAAAATGTCTAGTTTATAGTGCAAATTTCCCAGGAAACTTGAAATAACACCAAAGTAACTTTACAGCAAGATACAGGAGCTTGTATTAAGTCAATAACACTTGAATATGGATAAAAAGTACCAGTTCAATTGGCAGATTTTTATTTTCTACTCTTAACTTGTTTTGAGAGGGGTATTTTTTGCAGTGTGATCATTTTTAGCATAGCATGATACACTGTAAAAAGTCTGAAGATGTCTTTATGCTTAAATGACGGGCAGCAACGACGACGGCTTCATCATCGCTGAGGTCTTTCCTGCTTGATGTTGTGGGAGCAGGAACACAGTCCTGAGTGCTAAAAAAAACACACCAACCAGTTTATCAATCAGGATATTATTTATGTGCTCTCTTAAAGAATAAGGAACCTTATGTTTAAGATTATGCATGTATTTTTTAAAACAAATTAAATAATCAACAGTAGAAGTATTAGTATCCGTTTCCTCCCCCTTTTCTGGCTTAGGTGATAAATCAAATGTTACAAAGTACATAATTTGTACTTTCTATAATATTCTGATTCTATAAAACACATTTAAGAGATATGAAAAATAATTACCGTTATTACTGCTATTATTAACACAAGACGTGAACAGCTACCAAGCAACCCCCACCTCAGAGGAAACGAGCATAAATAAAAGATACAGTTTCAAAGAAACAGGCCAGCAGTATGTAATCCGCATTAATGTCTGGATGCTGAGCACAGACCCGTATACATTTGTGTCAACGCAACTC
Source organism: Poecilia latipinna (assembly GCF_001443285.1). Taxonomy (NCBI): domain Eukaryota; kingdom Metazoa; phylum Chordata; class Actinopteri; order Cyprinodontiformes; family Poeciliidae; genus Poecilia; species Poecilia latipinna. The sequence goes on along the minus strand of NW_015114084.1, from coordinate 2,086 downwards.
ACCAGTAGGGGGCAGCAAATGGCTACTTACGTGCCCCTTTCCCAGGTCACGCGAGTGCAGAGGTATGAGGGCAGGAGGTGACGACTGTGAGGTGAAAATAAAGCAGACACTTTGGATTGAGGTGAAAGTGAATGATTCATGAGTACAGCCGTAGGATTTTCTTCCTCTGCTAACCGCTGGCGAGAGTTCACATAAAAAGAGAGGCGCCTTTACAGATACTTGAAGCATACATTATCAGGATGGTGACCTCGTTTGCTTGCGGATGTAACCCGCGTGAGCGTCTTATGTTAAATCATGATCCCGCTTATTGTAATTGTTCCGCTTTAGCGCGCGGACCCCCGACTCCAGAGGGAGGAGCAGGAGTCCGACCTCCCGCTGCAGATTAGGCTGAGCTGCAGATGGATGGAGGAGACGGTGGAGGGCCCGGTTCAGCGCGCGGTGCCAAAGGGCCGAGGCAGCGCGTGCCAGAAAGGTCAGTTTTCCGCCTGGCTTCACAGCAGCGGGGCGGCTCGTCACCTCCGCGCGCGCAGCGGAGGATGGAGACGGACGCCATTCCTCTCCGTCAGCCAGCCAGCTCCGCTTTCCGTCACAGACGGGTCTCCTGACTCGGTGTGCGCCAACCTGTGCGCTCATCCGGGCTTTGATCGCAGAGGGCGCCGCTCTGCACTCAGTCCGTGAATAGTTACAAAGCCAGACCCGGAGCAACACTGCTGGAGAGTGACTTCATGTTACAAAGAGCTGGTATTAAATTTTTATTAAGTAAGTGGAATTTAAAATGGCTCAAATTATGTTGAAGGCATCTAATAAACAGCTGCCTGAGCTCATACAGAGCATGTTTTATGAAAGAGAAGGGGGATATAACTTAAACCCAAAGTTAAGGTAGTTTGGACACAACAAGAAAGAGTTTTTGTATTTCAATTCATGATGTAAAATTAAGTTAAATGAGGAGTTAAAGTCAAAATTTAATACAATTTAAAAGGAAATTAAGGATTTTTTAAACAAGATATAGAAATATTGGTGAGAGTTTAGCACCAATGTGTTTATGCAAAGTGAAGCTATGAGCGTGTGTCGATATGGAGGCATTTAGACATGCAAACCCAGATAAAATGGAAAATTAAGTAACTTATGTCTTTTTTATATTTTTCATTTAATAATGAGGGTCCATCTGAAAACATGGTATGAGTTTATAGGGTGGGAGTTCATAAGTTTCTTCCTGCTCCTTTTCGATCATGTTAAGATTATTGTGGTACAGAAATATGCGTCTTTTGCATCCCTTGTTCATGTGAGTTTATACTTCTATCATGTTCAAAACAAACCAATAAATAATAAAAATAAGTTCTGTAGATATGCAACATATTTTCCTCTGGGGAGGAATTTCTAGTTGCTCTCTGCAATCCGGCACCAACAAGAGTTTACAGACAACAGATCAGCGGTCTGCAGCCTGCGGCTCCGGAGCCCCAAGAGGCTCTTTGGTGATTCAACTTGGTGAAAAATTTGGACACCACTGACAGGCCGTGCAGGCAGGAGGAGAGAGAAAGAGAAAAAAAAAACAAAACAGAAAAACTGCCAGGAGCCTTTTGGTAACTCTGGAGAGATCCAGAATCTGGAGATTCTGGAGATTATGACAAGAAAAACACCATCCATCATGCAAAGCCCCAAGTCTGACTTTTATGGTAAAGTAGCACAAGAATTCCCATTTGCCAGAAACCAGGAACACACAAGCTGGAAGAAGGTGACACCACTGCATGTGTTGGCCTGCGTGCAGAAAGAAAAAAGCTGTGTGATTTCTGCGTGTGGAAGAAATCACACTGACTCCATGGTGAAACATAGTGATGGCAATATCATGCTGTGGGGGCAGCTGTTTCTTTCAGGAAAGCTGGTCAAAATTGATGAAAACTTCCAAAAGGCTTCAAAATACGGTTGGTACGGGAGCTGCAATGGTGAAAACACAACAGAAACTCCTGCATATCCTTCACTTCTCGCCGACATTCTGTGAAATTCTACGTTTTATCATTTAGTTTATTAAATTTTACGGTTCCGTCCGCGGTTTCTGCAAAGGAGCAGCACCTGTAACTGCTCCTTCCTA
>NW_015114083.1:241960-248715 GCF_001443285.1 Poecilia latipinna | reverse complement strand
AATTATTGCCCTGGTTAACTTTAAAAGTGAGCTGTTATGTGTTAACTTTCTAAACTACAGAGAAGAAATTGTTGGAGATCTATGCACAAATATGAAAATTTGGACAGATGTTGAAATCCAGTATTAATACACTAAAAGTATTATCTGAACATTATGAAACTATGTAGACACAGGGAAAGTTGGTAGAGCTATCATCCTGTGAAGTATCACCATTCCTGTCCAAGCGCATCTCTGCACAAAACATGGTGACACTTCATGCACAGCGCTGTATTGAAGTGCATGGTGTACGCTGGCTCTGTTGCAGCTTGGTTTTGTTCATTTGCGGTGTTGCCAATTTGCTTATTATTAATATTGCAAACCTTGCACACATCACGGTAATGCTCATGATATTGCGCAGTTTAAAGTAAAAACCTTTGCTATTTGTTACCTTGTCTGGAATTTGATGGTCCTATTCTTTCTCAAAAAGCACCTTTCTCTGACAGCCAAAAGTCTAGAAACTGAGTGGACAGGTTGCCGGACCTTGGGGTAAATTTTTTTTTTTCCTTCTTTGAAATATCATTCTACCCACTCAGAGTCCAAGAGTTGTCTTCATCATATTTTGCTGTGAAAGTTATTTTCAGACTGCAGTCAGACCCTCTTGGACCTTTATTCCTAAACTGTAAAGCCATACTACTGTAATATATGCAGCCACTGTTTTCTTGACCTTCCTCAAAAAACGGAAAAAAAAATATGTCGTATAGATTTTTTGGGGTCTAAAACCCAGTGATGCACTTTAGCTTTCATGGTACCTTTCTGTAAGTTTCAAGTTCCATTGAGAGTCAAGTACCACGCATAATCAGACATGCAGGCTTTTGAACTGAGAGCTCACAGCCAGCTATATAGTCCATTTTCTCTTCAGCTTGCAGGACATGGTGTCCACAAAACCAAAATATTTCCAATCATTTGAACAGCTTTGTTCTATCTTAAATCAATATCATCCCAGAAAAGATGCTAATGATCAGCATGTTAATATTTGGATTCTTTCTTGTGTGATATGGTTTTAAAAAGTATCTTGCTGACGGAAGAATGAACTGTATGCACTGAGAGTGATTGAGTGATATGAGAGCTTTAGGATTAAGGGTTTTTAGCATTGATTGTCTGCTATGTTAGGTTCCCGAACTGACTTACTCCAAGTGCCCTGAACCACAAATGTCAGATTTTGGGCCATTTATTGCGTTCTGTTTATTACATTGTACACAACAATCCAACTGTTTCGGGATTGAGGCTGTCCGTACTTGTTCTGTTCTTTAGTTCATGTAATTATGTATTGGATCATGTATTTGCATTTATAATGCAGTTACTATTTCTATTTACCATTCATAAATGAGGCACCTTAAGTGCCACAGTCCATCAGCAGCTGCCTATTAACACCCACATTCATTTAGGAAATGGATGGTTCAACGTTGGACCTCAAAGGGGTGTTTAATCTATTCAGTAGTTTTGGCTCTTGAGCGAATCCTTTTAAACCCACCATGCAGGCATCAGTGCCTAAGAGGTCATTTCATTTAAGAGCATTCCAGTGATGACTTTGACCTATTAACTGCTTTCAAATGCATTTTGCACAAGAAAATTAGCTTCAGGAATCAAAGGCCCTTCAGTTTCTCCAGCTTTTATATCGTCCACAAAAAGCCCTACTTAATGTGCACTTAGTGTCTGTAGTAGTCCTCCAGGGTTTCTTTTTTACATAGGTTAATATGCACATCCTCATTATGCTGGGAAAACTCAGAGGAACAGGAGCTGGTGAAGAAGCTTTTGTCTTTTTGAAAACCAACATCCTAATTGAGCGTCAACTACTGTGTCCTTCAACTTTTTCTTATTTTCATGTTACAATCCCAAAGGTTGATATATTTTTATTTCGTTTGTATGTGGTAGTTTTATGGCTTTCACATTTTTTACAAGCAGATACATTTGTATTCAAGCCTCTATACTTTCATATTTCTAAATAAAATCCAATTTTGATAAGTTACTGAGTTTAAATGGCTGTAATTCAATCTCAGCATAAATATTAGGGACAGGACGACTTTTAGTCGAAACACAAACAGGCAGAAGAAGGTGTTCTTGCCAGATGAGACCAAAAAAAAAATAAATTGATCATTGAGCTTTCACCTAAAATTACATATATATTGAGGCTTGACAAAATGTGAAATAAACTGAAGGGGAGTGGGCATCTTTGGGGGGCTCTGTAAGGCTGCTACACACACAAGAGCAGTTTGCAGTTTCTTTTTTGTTTGTGCCAGTGCCACATCCTCTGTTATATCCAGTTTTTTGTCAGTGTTTTCTGAGCTCAGTCTTCCTATATTTTACAGTGCACACCTGCAAAAATTAATTGCTTAATTTTTAAAAATGGTATCCCCCTACCTGCTAAATTAAATGATTGTTTGAAAAAGAATAACCCACCTAATATTTTATGCAGACCTTTTAGGCCGTTAACTTCAGAAACTTGTGTTTTGTCTGTTTCTATCTGCTGAGAGAGCGGTGGCTGTAGACACATCTACACATCTGGCCCAGCTGGCAAAAAGGCCTCTCCCTAAGGACTCACTCTGGTGTCTCAGCGCAACGCCTCACAATAAAACACACCACACTGGAAATTTCCTCCTCTGTTTGAGTCAATTGCACATGAACAGTTTGTGTACCTCTTGCCATTCCCTGACAAACGGGAGCCAGACTTTTTGACCCCGTTTTCTCCTGAGTTAGGCATAGACAGATACAGAATGTTCTTTGCACATCCAAGAACTGATGGAACTGTTGCTTTCATTGTTGCATCTTTAAGTTCTGTTTAAAGCTCCTTTGTGCTGGCTAAAACATGACACACTTGAGACAACCATGCAAGCCTTCATCTTGTTTTAATGAAGCCAAGTTCACCTTTGTCTGAATGACCTAGGTAAAGAAGTTATTAGTTTGGGTCAAGGTAAAGGCTCAAGGCAGTTATGTTGCTACTTTGCATTTCCATGCCATAAGAGCGGCAGACAGGGTGAGTTCTCTCTACAGGCGATGGTGCCTGTTCCACTTCCATAGGCGAAATAAGAACTCTAATTACAATCGACTAGTGATTTTCTCCAGTCCTGAGGGTTTTATCTCCCTTCCTTTGCGTGCCGCTGCCGCTGTGACACAGGCAAGGAGAAATCTAGAGGCATACAAATTCTGGCCTCGATTATAGTCATAAAAATGGAAGCCTGGCTCCGAGCAATTACCCCATGGGGGAGCAGAGCATTAGAGGGAGGGGGTGAGGCATATTCATAGGTGAGAGATGCAGGTGAAGGAGAGTGCTCAGATACACAAAGAAAAGACAAAAACGCTCGGATATGTGAAAAGGACATACTTAGACTGTAGCTATGATGGAGAGAGCCAGAGAGACTGTCACCTGTGAATAGTTTGTGAGGAGAGGCTCTCAGTGCAGCTGAAAACAGAAAATAGAAGAAGAGAGCAGAGGAGGATCTCCTTTCAATGTGACATAAAGTCAAAGGAGCGGCGCTCTAGCCTGACATGATGCGCTGTCGCTTTAAACACAGCCATGGGAGCACTCCCCTCAACTAGCCTGCTAATACTCATCAGCGTCACTGTCATCATCATCATCATTATAACTGTAATCATTGGCACTGTCAACACCAGGCACAGAAGATGCAGTCTTTGGAGAGCAAGAGTTGTCCTCTTATACAGATGTGTGGAGTTTAGTTAAACCTCCTGTTTTGAATCACTACCAAGGGTTATGTCTCCACATCACCTTTTACCCACTGTAAATGTCTTTCAGATGATTTTCTCTAAATGACTGATCTTTAGGTAATCACACAAGTCACACAAGTGCAATCTCTGTTCACTACATTGGTCTCTTGATTGACAATCCCTACATTGTTCACTCTTCTCATTATTGCCCAGAGCAACTTTCTTTTTGTCTGACACAACACTATTGATCTTTCAGTGGAATTGCATGTTCACTGGTGTACAAGATTTGCTCTGGCTGTGTGGATTCACTGCTTCACCTTATAAGGCGTTTTCCTCCCGTCGAGGAGTTATGGATTCAGTTGGTCCTATTAACTGGATTAATGTCTCGGAATTTTGATTAGTAGTATAATCGCTTTTTATTTTAATTTATTATAACAACAACAAAAAAGGAAGAACAAGTCTAGTTCAAAAGTTAGTTTTAAAAACAAAAAGTACAAATATTCCGATTTTCAATGGCAACAAAATGCTTTTGTACTAAACTGCTTTGACGATTTGATCTGTGTTTTCTTCCATAAAACACCAATGATTTGGGCTCCGCTTTTATATTAGCAGCAGAGCTCTAGGGAGAAAGACCCAGCTTATTGTATACAGATGAGGCATACCATTATTGCCACTGAGAGGTGGAATGAGTAACACTGATTTTTCTCTTCATCACGGCACCTCTTGGTGGGTGGGTAAAGCAAATTATCAATAAGCATATAACAGTTCACTTTATATTAAAGCTAACAATAAGCTACATAGAAGGAAGTTTGTGTTCCTCGTCTCCAGACATCACTATCTGTCACCTTTAGGGGTCTAGCGCAGTTCATGCCTCAGTGGGCCAGAACTGCTTTTGCGATATATAGAGGGAAGGACACATTTGCTGGCCATTACTTTATGCCTGATCTTCTATAAATTTGTGAGGCCTTCATAGATTATCTAAATTTATCAACATCATAATTTGCAAACTACTCTCTGAGAAAGTTGATTGTTAATGAGGTATAGGTGCAAATAAATGTATGTTGAAATTTAGAAAGTGGCCTGAAATGTCCTACTGTTTTGTCATTTTGCCTAACCCAATCAGATCTCATTTAGTGATGTCATCCTGGAGGAGGGAAGGTAAAAAAAAAATACACAGCATTAATTTCTTTACAAAAATCTGAAGTTTTTGTTGAATGTGTTCATAAAAAACATGTTTTTTCTTTACCCTCCCACTCAGGGAGTCTTTGTTATTGACAGTCTTTCACAGCGTTGTCATTCTCTTTTGTGCTATGAACTACACTGGAGATGACAGCTCCTTTAATAGCATCCACCACATATGTCATTCCTGAATGACATTTTAATTGTTAATCTAAAATGAAATTGGAAACCTCCTTTTTTACACCTCATTTTAGTGGGTCATTTTTGAAGATCCATGTTGAGTCGTCTCAGTTTGAGTAACAACCGGTCTGAAATGTTTTTAAATACCCAACATCAGAGGAAAATAACTCAAACACATTTTTGGGTAAAGTGGTTCTCTTGCAAAGCAACAGAAGACCTGTTAAAAAGGTAGAGAAATTAGGGGATTTGGACTATTGCTTGTTAATAAAGCTGGTTAGAGCCTGTTGATCATAAATTTCATTACAATTTCAAAATTTTTAAATATTGATCTAATGAACAGATTTTTTTGTTAAAAAAGATGCTAGAATGTATCGCACTCAAATACTTTTCACAAATAGATTGATCATAGGCCAGCCTCCTTTTACTAACTGAGAGTCTATATTTGGTGGAAAAGGCTCGTGAAACCTCCCATCATCCAAAAAAAAAAAAAAAATATGGTAAATGAAACTCTGGACTGAAAAATAGGTGTGACTGTATGCAGCTTTCCTAAATAATTATAATGCCCGGTTCCTCCAGGTCTAGTCTAACAGCCTGCTCCAAGGCTTGTTGTCTTCTTTCACCCCTAAGGCTGGCTTTTCCGTGTCTCTGCTGCTGCAGGCATCCTTTAACCTCTGCTGTCATTCTCCTACTGTGCAGCAGTTTCTGTCTCTGGCTGGAAATTCCTTGCATCACTGCAGTGGGGGTGCAGAGCTGTCAGGCCTCATTGCCACTTAATGAACAAACAAATTTCTGTTAGATTCTTTGGTTAAGTGGGAAAGCCATCTGCACCAGTTATGCTAAATGGATTCGTATATCACAAACGAGCTCCCATCTTGAGTTTGTTCCAGTTGATGATCAGGTCAGTTTTAGACATTGTTTATATGTCTGTCATTTTGTCATGTTGTTGATTATACTACACTCAAAATCCATTTCTACACACCTTACAATATTATTGATAAACTTAACAGTAATCATTCTGTATTAAAGTAAGAACCTGCCACTTTCAGGAGAAGAAAGCCGGACAGACATAGAGAAATTAGGCAATTTATCTACCTAATGTTTTAAAGTGGATGTCTAAGCAGTAGTTCCTATATTGTAGTTAAGCTCCTGGCGTGAGCAGCAAAGATCTCAGGGGATGCAAGTTGTAGTTCAGCATGCTAGAACTACAACAAAACTAAAACAGAATTGAGAAAAGAGAATTAAAAAGCAAATGGGTGACACAATAATGTGGTTTAGTTTACATTTAAGTTAGAATTGCCTGAAGACGAGATCATTCTCTACAGTGAGACCAACAAGTAAATGCAAAGCCACAAGTTAGCTTCTGCTTTTATATCTGTAACACAGAGCTATTTCACAGTTTTTATGGAGGCTGAACTTCTTTTGATCACCCTCTAAAGCAAAATTTTATTCATTTATTTATTTTTATTTCTAATTGTGAAAACTTCAAAATAAGCTTTTTAATACCTTTTTAGTATTAGACTCACATTTGGAAATAAGTTTATTATTCACTTGATAAACCTGCACTATAATACTCTAAATTATTGTTTTAGCCAAAAGTATTGTTAAATAATTAAATGCATGCATAGTATTGAATATTGCCCACTAAAGAGAGTGTTAGGGGGGGGGGGGGGGGGGAAGGGTTTCGGTTTGTTTTTTAC
>NW_015114083.1:226154-238825 GCF_001443285.1 Poecilia latipinna | reverse complement strand
AAAAAAAAAAGTCACTAGATATTTTTAAATGCCCACCTCAAGGGGGTTGGGGGGGGGGGGGGGGGGCTGAATGCATTCAGTTTAGTTATGACACCTAAGTTGTTACATAGGCCAGAACCTTTTTTTTAAACTTCTGTTTATGGTTTCGAATAAAAAAATAAATAAATCATGCCATCTTATTTAAAACGGCAGTGTCATGTCAAATATGTATTAAAATATCTACAACTGTAAATTGGAAAAGTCCACTCATGTCCACATTTTTAATAAATTATGCTTTGAGGTTGTATTTAGGTCTGTGAGTAGTTTTCTGCATATCAGTAATTCTCAATGTTTATTTTGAGGGTGCATTTCAACTGCTTTATGTTCTGAAGCAATATTTCCAATTAGCATTTTTTTTTTTTTGGTGTTTGACAATCTTGTTGCATAATGGAAATATATTGCCTGCATTCGTGTATATAGGAGGACATTGGTCTTCCTGAATTAATGTAAAGTAGATGTACATCATTTTGGACGAGTGCGTGTTGAGCTTCTCTCGTGAATGCTGAAGCAGCAGTGGGCAGAAACCACTTCAGGCGCTGCAGATGGGTCATGTGTTGTCAGCACTGCCCATAGAAAAGACAGGGGGAGTGTACGCGTTTCTAGTTTGATCTACTGCCATGTGTCATCTTTCTTTAGGGCCTGTCAAAGGACACAAGAGGATAGGATCTGATTCAGCTTTGGAACTGCTGGCAAATCATGCCTAACAGGCTCATTGTAATGGCAAATAAAGGCATTTGGGGCCTCGTTGCTGCAGGAAAGCCTCTAACCTATTGCCACTGTTCTTTCTCTCTGCCGATGCTATGACTGGTTTGAACCAAGACTGGACTTGCAATGGTTGGATCAGCATTTTGCTTATTACTCCTAGACTTAGCCTGAACTGGTGGTGAGTTATGCTTAAAACCTTTAGTCTTTTGTGTGTTGAAGTTTGGGAAGTCCATGAGTTAATGAAAAAATTATGAAAATGTATATTTTTGTCACTTTCGTCTTATATATTTTTCAATATGCATATTAGTCTTAACGTTTGTGTCAGGGAGAGGCTAAGGGTGTGAGGCATGGATATAATCCTTTATGGCGTAGATGTTACAAACACACATACTACACTCAGCATGAAAGAAAACATGTACTCTTGTTCGGTGTTGATTGAGTCTTGTTCCTTTTTCGTCCTAACGTCAGCAGTCCTCCTATACTCTGTAACTGTAGAGAAAATGCTTACATCAGTCAAGTACGTCTACAGTTTAGAGCTGTAGCTCGAAGAACCGTAGCCACTACATCAAGCAAGACAAAAGGTGTGGAAAATCCAGCTCAGTGCAGGAAATTCTGGAACATTCTCCTTCCCGCTTGTTACTACAGAAAATAAACAGCTTGGGGGTTTAAGAAGTTTGCTTTAGGCTAGAAGGAAATCTAAATATCAAAAGTTAAACTTCCAACACTTACTTGCTAGTCTGAAAGCCAGTAAGTGTCCCATGATGTACAGATATTTTTTGCTATAGTGCCTGAGAAGATGCAACAGTTGCAATTTCTTTTACTTGCACAGACCACAAGCCTGTGTTGAAGTCGCTGGATGTGAGCGGGTGATATTTTGCCAAACCTCCAATTGGATTATAAGCTTAGAAGAAAGAAGGCATAGAGGTGGCAGGCCTAAGAATAGTGACATTTGCGGGGAACAGCCAATCTCTGAGATCTCACTGTTCAGCTAGGCAGTGTGCCTTTCATTTTGGTGTCTTTTTCCACCATACATTTGATCTGTTCTCTGTAGTATCTAGTACACATGGTTGTCATTACCTTGTGCAGTTAATACCATGCTTCAAAACTAACTTGCTCTCATTGCTTGCATGATATGGATTATTTGTGCTGGTCTTTCATATAAAATTCAACTAACAGAAGCTTGCAGTTGCAGTGTGATGAAATGTGGAAATATCCAAGTGGCGTGAATACCTTGGTAAGACACTGAATCCAAGTAGCAGTCCCTTTACGTTAAGGAAACAGGATGTAGCAGTTTTTCTTCCTGTAAGATCCCTCTCACTGCAGTCAAGGTTCACATATCTTCAGCTGAAGCAGAGCAAAGGAGAGGTGAGCAGTGGAGAGTATAATGTGGTAGTTTGGGGGAGGGGTAAGGAGTCTGCGATGTGGAGGGGAAGTTTCGGCGCATCCCCAGGGGAACGCAGCAGAGGTGTGAAATGTAGGATGGTCTTGGTGATGTAGGGTGACTAAATGTCCTCAGACAGGTCACAAAAGCTGCAGATAGCTGCAGAGTGTGGATGTCTGTTTGTGTATGCTGTCGGCTGTGAATGTAATTGACCGCGGTAATGGTCATTACATGGGACAGCTAAGGATAGCAAGCATAGGAGCGCTCCATCTGTGCAGTGAGATATGGTGAGTGAGGTCTTTTTCGCTAGAATATTGGAAAAAAAATGTTTTATTCTGCCAAATTAGATCCGAGTTGGAATAAAAATGCGCTTCAGATATATGCAAATAAGAGCATGTGTGTGTGTGTGTGTGTGGCATAATTTTTATGTGAACAGAGGACCTTGTGGGTCTTCTGAGTGTCATGATGCAGTGCTTGAAGCTAGAGAGCTATGCAAGTAATGGCCTTGCTCATGGTAGGTAATTAGTCAAATGCTGATTCCTCCCCAACTCTCGTAGGAACAGCACCACGAAGGCTAAATATCACCCACTAAAGTGGTGCTTATTCCTCTGTGTGGGCTGCAAAAATGACATTATCATATAGGCCACATGAAAGTCTGCTTAAGTTTATAAACATTAGATTGTGTATGGATACGCGCATACTTTTCTAAAGTTTTTGGTGAAGAAACTGTCTTATTTGACGCTGGGTTACCCGAGTCTCTCACTTAAGGCTCATTTCATCATGTACCTATAAACTACTAGAACACTGTGGGAACAAGCTCTTACCTGCCTTTATTTTCATTCCCCATTTGTTGCATTTGTCGATGCAACTGCAGAAAGCTCTCTGTTCACATTAATTCAGCCTTGAGTCACATGTTTGTGTTTGTCGTGTTCATGTGCAGGAGCTTCAATTTGAGCGGCTAACCAGGGAGCTGGAAGTGGAGAGGCAGATTGTGGCCAATCAGCTGGAAAGATGCAGACTTGGGGCCGAGTCACCAGACGATGGTAGCAGCAGGTAATGAGAAGCTGTGCACACACACGACACATGGCTTTTCCTTCCTTCACAGCAGATACCACACTCTGTAGTGTGTGAAACCTTCTGGTATTATAGAATTGTAATCAGATAAATCTCAATTCTATAGTTTTTCTTTAAATTTAATACACATGTGTATGAATTGATATGCAGTTGAGGTAAATGTATTTTTTTTTATGTGCCTATTCCATTCTATGTCTACGTTCCCACTTTATCAGGCACTGCATAATCATCATACTTACTCTGCCTTGCAAAGATATTCATATTGCTTAAACCTTTTCACATTTTGTTACATCATAATAAACTTCAATGTATTTTATTGAAAATGTATGCGATAGAGCAGTGCCATGTATTGCATAATTTTAATGTGGAAGAAAAATGATGCATGGTTTTGAAAAATGCAGACAATTAGTTGCACATCATTTAATTTGGTGGGTATAGAATTATGGAGGCTGAATAAGTATTTAGGCTAAACATTTTGAAAACCCTGTCTGTCTTTCCTTGCTAATTATGCATGCCCTTGTGTTGTTCTGTCAGAATTATTATGAAATACATTGGTGTTTGTGGTTGTAATGTGATGGAATGGACAAAAAACTCCTGTGGTGTGAAAGCAAGGCACTTTATGTGGCAGTCCACTTTTTTAGCTCAAGTATGTGAGGTTCATTTGTTAAACTCAGTGTATGTGATATCCTATTAGGCAAAAACAATCTCTGCTTTTTCTAAGATTTATTCTAAGTTTGCTTCTAATCAGAAGTAAGCTGCTGATTAGAAGTGTAATTTCCAATCGGTGTTATTTTTTACTGAATTTATTTCAACAGAGATTAAAAAAGATCACTCAGACAATGAATAAACTTTTTTTTATTGCAGTCTTGGACATCTTACCACTTTTATATTCACTTCTAATACATGTAAGTAATAGCTCACTTAATAGAAAGCATGTGGAAAATGGACTGGTGGAATGAAGGAAGAATATTTACAGCCAGCTTGACTTTTTAAAATAAAACAGCCATGAAATAAACCTATATTCAATGTCTACTGATAAATTAATGGCTTAGTATTTACCGACAGTATATGAAGCATCTCTGAGTCATCACAAAGGATTTCAAGCACATATTCTTTCTCTTTATGTAGGCATAATGGATTAACTCCCATTTCCATCAATCAAACTGTATTCCAAATGTATTACATGATTTAGATTCAACTTTAACTATGCATTTCTAACCATGCTGCAGAACATATTTCATTTTATAGGAATTTGAGTAGTGGCCCAATATTGGCAGCCTATTTCTTAACAGCTGTTGGTGCTTTTTCAGAATATTTACTGCTTGGATGTGGTGTTTTCAGTCAAATTATAGTGGAATTAAATAATGCCATCTAGTCTGTTTACACTTTACTGAAGTGAACATTTAGATTTGGAATTTTGTTTGCATGTTATTCTCATGTTTTGAATAAACATGTTCTTTATAGAGTAACACAATTATAATAAGCTAATGTTAACTGATAATTAGTCAGGTTCTCTGCTCCAGTAGTCAGTCTGCAGTCTGTTGCTTAACAGGTGTTCTGCTTGTAACTAGTTTAAAAACAGTGTTGCCTTTAAGTTTGATGATTGATGCTTCTTTAGTTTCCCCAATTTGGCTTTTTGTGTTTGACTCACTGCTAAATATTTCCAAACAACAAAATTTGTCTCTTTTGTTAGCGAGAAAAAACTTTCTTACCTGTTACAGTGGAATGCTGTGGAGGGATTTTATACTTTACATTTTGTAAAAACTTAACCATCAATTTTTCAGGCTTCTCAGTAAAAGGCGTTTAAAATGTAGGAATGATATGACAGACATTTTTTGTGCTTTTTGAAAGTAAAACTTTTTAATTGTGTGAAGAGATGCCAAGCCAGTTAAAGGCCTTTCAATGTCCTTACAGACCTGTGCATTTGCTGAAGCGTCTGAGTTGAATTCATTGTATAATGGACTGTGATACTGTAGGGCTAAAGCTAGATATGTGGCGTAATGGCTTTGTGTGATATTTTCTATCTTTGTGATAATAACCCCGATGCCCTGAGGCAGTCCATACTCTCCAGCCTGCATACCTGCAGTCTGCACCACTGAGTGTCCATTTCCCCTTTTTTTTCTTGTTTGAAGAGGGAGTGCTTTATAGGTGTGGACTTAAATTCTTTGAAAACAGCTTTCAGGCCTTTAATTTGGACTTTGTGTTGTAAAAACTTTGCTTTTAGGGGTGAAGTCTAGAACACTGATCCACATCACTGTTGATAGTTCTTACTAATGTCAATTTTGGGCATCATTTTGGAGTTATAGAAATTAGGCATTTGAAAGGGAAAGCTACAGTACCTAATTTGGGTTCATATTGTCTTGTTGGTTTGCATGTGTTTTATTTTTTCAGCTCAACGGCTTTAATTAAAATTGGCTTGCCTGTCAAAGAGACAGAACCACAAGGTGCATGCGATATTTGCCAGTTGTCTGAAGTTAGACAGTTAATTAAGAGGAAAATGACTAAAGCCCATGTCGTCACAGTTTTCTCATAACATAATCGCAAGCATGCTAACATTGCTTTGAAATATCCTAATTGTGGAGGTAAGCAGCTTAAAATGTCCTCATCAGCAGAACATTAACTTTTAATAAGTTGCTTTTTGTTTTTAAACAATGTAAGCAAAGACAGGGCCTGAAATGTTTTTGTATATTTGCAAGATTTGAGTGCCTTTCTAAATGAATACAAATTATCCTCTTTTTTTTTTTTTTTTTTTCAGATAAATGGCAAAGTAAATAGCTGTTTGATAATTACGTTTACCTAGGAAAATATTTCCTATCTGTATCTAGTACCGTATTTTCCGCACTATAAGGCACACACCTAAAAGAGACTGCAGTGGCAGCGTGTTGGTTGGTCTGTGTTACCCAGAAGGCAGTTGGGCACAATATCGCAACACCAACACAGTGAGTGAAACAATAACTGGGGCAGCCCACTATATAAAGTACTCGGGGATTACTTCTTTATTATTACACATCCACATCTATAGAGTACGGAACAAAGGGACAGGTGACAACCGTAACTGTACCATATATTCTATGCGCCTTATAATCCGGTGCGCCTTATATATGAAAAAAGTTTTAAAATGGGCCATTCATTGAAGGTGCGCCTTATAATCCGGTACGTCTTATAGTGCAGAAAATATGGTATTCTATGTGCTGTCACTAGATTACGCTTTAGAGTTTAGCTTTAGAAATCAGTTAAGCCTCCCACATGTAAATGCTCTTACTTATTCACCAGGGCAAAAGGACCACCTGTAAATCCTATAAGAATACATTTCACACTAGTTACCCATCTTTTGTTGTAGCTAGAGAAGGACAAATGAAATGTTCTTCACAGGATATTTGTGTTTGAATAGAGGTCAGCTTTAAAGCTAGAAATCACATTGACTGGCTTAAAAAGCACAGCAGGACTGCGGCTGAGGTGAGAGGAAACTTAAAGGTTCTGATGAGAGTCATTTCATAAAACTTGTAGTTCTAGTAACTAACTTAATTTCTGCAAGAATAAACCCGATGGTCATCAAATATGTCCTCTGTCAAAAAGCTTGAAAATGTTGAAATCCCACTTGGCTAGTTGCTCACTAGCAGAAATGCTTCATAGGAAATTGAGTGTTTATAAGACAGAAGCTTATTGTGCATCGTGACGGTTTTATTTTTAACAGCAGCACCTTTTCCAAGTCTGTGGTCAGCTTTCAGCATATAGACACATTGCCATCGTGATGATGATGATCATCAGTGATTCTTTTACTCCATCTGCTATGGTTCAGTGGACCACAACTCTCCCAACTTCCTTTCTTTAATTGGCAACTTCCTCATTAAAATTCTGAGAGCTTCTCTTACTAAAGCTCATTTAGTGTCACCTTGCAGAAAATATACCAGTACTAGCAACAGCTAATGCTTGATATTAATGATCAGCAAACAGAAGCTATCGTTGTTGCACTGCTTCGATGTCTTCTGCTTGTCATAATACCGGGCAGGTGACACTCTACTTGGTCAGAAAGGGTTTCATTGATGTCTAGCGTCAGGTGTTTTTATACACAGCTAACTAGCATCATGGCATTTTCAAGTTTTTATTTCCAGACCAGAAAGGGAAAATGTGTGGCGTTACCTTGTGCTACAGTGCTTTGCATTAGCATTAATACCTCAATAACTTTAGCACATGTTGCTACAGTGCATCATGTAGCACTGTAGTCTAGAAAAACATGTTCATCCACTCCATAGTCATGCATTAAAACCTGTTGGTCTTTTTTTTTTTTTTAAGCCCATTTTATTTTTACACCCTTAAATAAAAAGCTAGTACAATCAGTTGTATTTTACAGTCACTTAGTTGGTAAATAATCCAGTTGTTCTTTTGAGGCCTCAGGGGATTGCAATAAAACATTTAAAGAACAAAATTATCTTTATGAAGATCAAGAAACACAGTTGACAGGTCAGAGATAATGTTGTGGAAATGCTTAAAGCAGAGTTGGGTTATGAAACGACATTTATGTCCATGTACTGTTTAGTAAACAGTAGTTGGGGGGAAAAAAGTATTTAAAAAAGGAAGAAGAAAACAATCATTGGAAGGAAGATGTACAAAAGTCCCATTTGCAATTTGTCACAAGTCACGAAGGAGATCAAGCGCATATGTGGAAGAACATGCTGTGATTGTATAACACCAAAATTGAACTCTGTCTCACACTGCACATCTTCCAAAATGTGCTATTTCAAATGTAAGGGTGGTGGCAGTATCATGCTGTGAAGATACTTTTCTTCAGCAGGAACAGGACTGCTAGCCAGAGTTGATGGGAAGGCAGATTGAACTAAATACAAGCGAAATATGCAGAAAAACTTGTTGGAGGCTGTGACAGAACTTGAGACTTGAGAGGAGGTTCACCTTCCAGTAGGACAACAGTCAATGTCCAAACTTAAATTGAATTAGGACTCTCTGGCAAGACTTGAAAAATTATTTTCATGAACGCTCTCCATCCTGTCTGGACTAAACTGAATAGTAATTGTCAAATTTTGTTGGTGTTCAAAGCTGTTAGAGACAAAAAAATAAAAAGACTCACAGCTGTAATTGCAGATGAAGGCAGTTCTACACAGTATTGAATCGGAAGAGTAAATGTATAAGAAAGTTTCCAGATGTTTTATGAACTCAAACTTTCAGCACTTCTGGCTAAGTCATTATTCTCATGCATTACTTTATTGTGAATGGCTACCCTGATAAATGATCTCTGCATTGGAGTCAATGCGGACTCTTCTATCAGGTTTGTGTCGGTATGTTTAACTTCCAGACTGGATCTCTGTATGTGCTGTGCAGTATGATCGCTTCTAATTTGTTCTGAAATATGTTGTAATGAAACTGTGATTACTTTCTGTTCTCCTTGATTCCCTTAATTTTAAAACGTTTAGTGAAATAGGTGTCTCTCTTCTGTTTTATCTGGAGAAATGTATTGATTCACTTTCGTAATTTCTGTTTCCCCTTGCAGCTCGTCTGAGAAATCCCTGCCATGGCGAACCGCAGGTATGTTGGCTAGACCTACAAAATGAACTGCTATTGTTGGAGGAAGTGTTTAAATTGTCACCCCAGTTTTAACTAAAATGGTTGAAAAGTACAATTGCCATGGCACAATTTGTGAAATGGCAATAATAAGACTGGGGGAAAATAAGTTCTGTCAGTGTTTTTTTATGTACTGATATTATTACACATCTGTGCTTTCAGAGTAACTCTATTCTAAAGATTAACTACGCACCAGGCATTGTTTATATTGTCAGTATTATACGTGGATTGTATTTCTGCCATGTTTTACATTTCCTCTGCAATCTTTACTTAAACTAATTTTTTTCAAGAAAGCAGTTGACAGCTCCGGGTTTGTTTTTGCTTTTATAGTTATTGAAGCTGCTTCTGCTCCCTCCAAACAAAACAATCAGTGACATGTCATAAAAGGATTTCCCCCTGCACCCTCTAGTATCTTTTTGTTTAGCCCCCATCTTTATCAGATCTTTAGAGGAGAACTGATATTGAAAAAACATGTAATAATATCTTTAATCGCTTATTAATTAGATAGAGCAAAGCAGAATCTTTGCTCTGGTCATTAATCTTTTATTGTCGATTCTGTCAGAGGGAGCCTATGGGGGGTTAGAGTTGTACATATGCACTGGGAATATTAATATTACTCCCCTTTTTCATTTGCTGTCTGCTCCTCAGTTCCTCGCTAAAAGCGTTTCATTAGTGGCATACCAGCATGTGGGATTAACCGCAATTACTGAGTTTTTAGCAATGAGTTGATTGATAATCATAATAGAGATGATAAATCACAGTCACATTTGATTATGCACATTTTAGATTTTTGATCAGTTTAACTCTGGGTTATGGGTTTAGAGCTTATTTCTCAGATTTTTAGTGAATTCGTGAGCCTTGTATTCTCCTCCTGTGACAGACGAGATACTGCAGAAAGTCTTCTTGCCTCTGGAAATGTCAATGCAGTCGCACCTAATGTCCACCGAGAGCAGAGCACAACAAGCACATATTCCAGCTTTGTCAGTCTCAGCACTGGTCATTGCACTGACATCTGAATAAATTATAAGGGACTCATTTGTGTTGCCAAAAAACAACTCTACCCAATTGGAATATCTACAATTTGATAAAGTACTAGATATTATGAAACAAATACATCAGTATAAAGTTTTAATAAAAAGAACCCTCTCACAATATTAGGGGTTTAATTTATATTTTTTGAGGAATTTGTCTTCCAAAAGCAAATGGTTTGAAGTCTGAATTTAAGTGTAGGAACCCATACTGTCACTCCCACATTTCACTGCACTTGCTCAAAACTTTCCTTTTACACTCAAAAACAAAATTATCCCTTGTTGAATCATATTTTCTGCACTCCTCTCAAATCCTCAAAGTCCAAATAGGTGAAGGAATCAAATAGGAGCAGAAGAGGCGATATTTGTGCAAGAGATGCTACATCTAATATGAGTAACACAGCTTTAAGGAGTATACTGTAAGCAAGCACAGGTTTTTGAGGGGAGAAGGAACATTTAAGAGTAAACAAAAGTAATCTTATCCTCAAATTGAAAATGCATGCCCTTATATTTTGGAAAGAATAATGTACCCCTAAAAACATTGAGTTTATATAATTTATTCTACAATAAGTGTTTAAATAATAAAATTGTTTTGTTTTTTTTGTTGTTGTTGTTGTTTTTGTTTTGGTGTATGTCTTTTTAAATTTATTTTCACTTTTTCAATTCATTTACATGTCTTGCAATAAGCATGCTCTTATTTTAAAATTGCATATATTGCCATCTTTTAAAAATAAAATAAAACAATATCAGTGCTATTATTTTGAGCTTATGCAACACGTCCCTATGGATGACATCTATTCAGTAAATTCAGTTAAATGACACTACATGCCTCATATGCTTTTTTTCAACCTGGAAAAAGTTTGCTTGCTGATGCTATAGGTATATGCAACTTGTCCTTAGAATAATTACAATTTTGTTTGAATATGACTATTTTGCATTTCACTGGCAAACTCTTTCTTGCTTTCAGGAATGTAATCTGTAACCAGGAAGCTGCTACATTTGGCAGTCCTGAATTGGAAACCTAAATCTGCTGCCATACATTAACATGAGATCCTGACGATGCTTTAAAGCTCCCTCTGTGCATACCGTCTGTCTCTCTTCCTGTTTCTCTTCTGCTCTGTTTGGCTTCAACTTTAATGAATAAGATCAAGACACAGTATGACCACATTGTTGGCTATATATATATTAGTACCCCTGGTAAGGAGTTGTAAGAAGCCTTAAAATTAATATCTTTTTTTGTCTTTTAACTGTAGTAACCTATTCTTTCATTTTCTTAACGCAACCTTTAATCAAGTATTTATTTGATGGGTGAACAATCCTGTGCCACTTACCACTAGGTTGGACAAAAATCCATACTTGTCTTGCCAGTATGCACAGTGAGGAACATGGGAAGTGATGTACATTTCTACAGCTCACTGTTATTGCGAAGAGTGGGCTCTTGTGGACACAAAGTCTTCGTAGAAACCTAGAAACCACTATGTGGTATCTTGGCATGACAAAATAAAACTTTGTGTTCTGCCTTCACAAACATAGACATATGGACTTGGGTTAGGGCTAGGTCAGTGTTGCACCTCTTTTAGAGCAGCTGGATAGCTATTTCTCTCTATTCTTATCTATGACTATATTTATGCATTAATTGTACAGTGGATGTGAGGAATGCTATGCTGTCTAGAAAGGTCTTAAATTTGGTTATACAGCTTCCTCTCTCTCCTGCTTTGATTCCTTTCTATTTCCTTCCTTGTGCTTTGCCTGCCTTCCTTCTTTTCTTCCTTCTGTCATTTCATATTTTTATCTAGACAATACTCCCATATTTTTTTTATTAACCCTTATTAATTTAGATGTGAAATTAATGGAAATTTAAGCTTGAGAAAGTTGAAATGGAACTATAACTTGTTCTGAATTGGGTTGAAAATGAATGTACATAGGTTTTCTACACCCAGGTTGTGGAAAAATTGACCTTCTATCACAGGAACGTCCAATGTGTATTCTGACATTTTACCTGAAGCGCCTCCATAGCCTGATTTGAATTATTCCCTTCTGTCAATAGTCTGGCTCTCTTAGATGTCTCGATGTGGAAGTGCAAAGTTTCAAGTTGTCAACCAGTCTTTGTCTGGTGTTAACAGCTTTATTCAACAGGTCAGCTTTAACAACAGTGACAACTTGTTCATAGGATTCAGATTTCATTCACACACACTGCAAGATTTAACACAACGAGACACAGTGTTTGTCTGACTGATTGTTCTCTTCTTTTTTTTCCTGAGAACTTGATTCTTTTCCTGCTTACATGGGTTATGGGAAAACGTTGTGCACATGGACACTGGTTCCCAGTTTCTGACTTAAAGTAGTTGATTTAATAAACATACGGAGATGGAGACAACTTTTAGAGGGGTCTGATTGTTTCTACCTAATCTAATATTTCTAAATGAGTAAGGCTGTAAAGTTTAACGAGTGTAGCTGTACACAGTGATGAAACTAATGTTGCAGAAACCACTGTTTGCATTGTTTCCTCTCAGCTGAAAAATATTAGGTTTAATGACTAATAAATTATCAAACTCATTCTGTGGTTTGTATTTGTCTCTGTCTGACTGTTGGCTCTGCTGTGTTCGTGCAGATACCTCTGCGTCGGGGGATACCAAGTCTCGAGTGACTGACAGCTCTCAGTCGCCCAGCTACCGAATCAGGGCCGAGTCAGAGCAGGTGTCTCTCTACTCCCCGGAGCAGTCCTCCCTTCATGAAAGTGAGGGTCTGTTATTATATTCTGTCTATTCTTTTGCAGCTTTCTATTACATGGTTGGTTCTTTTTTTTTTTTTTTTTTTTTTTTGTCCGCATTTACCTAATTTTTAACTTTTCTTTAAATTTTGGGGTTGAA
>NW_015114083.1:210373-223016 GCF_001443285.1 Poecilia latipinna | reverse complement strand
TTTTTTTTGTGCTTTTTTTTTTTTGGTTGGTTTTTTTTTTTTTTTTTTTTTTTTTTGTGCTCAGCATTGACGTAATCTCTAACTATCTCTAATAGTTGGAGATTGAACTGCTTAGTTCAATCTCTAAATAGTTATTTACTTTTTACACTTGTAAAGTCTGTTTTCTCCTCCCTATTTAAATCACATTGAAACATGGCGTCTTTGAAACACGACAGTTATGCCGCTGTTTCCTTTAGTACTTTCCTTTTGAATGCTGCAGATTCAGAAAGATGGGGAATTTTATTTGTTACACAGCTAGTTAGCATAGAAGCACAGACCCCACCAGATGCATAGTGTTCTACACATAATCTTATTGTAGCACATAATCATCCATCCCACTTAAAAGGGATGGCCAATATAGACATAACAATCTATCATGAAAACACAATAAAAGTGATAATAAAAGGGTATTCATTCCAGTCTTTAGGCATAGATAGAATAGTTGGGATAGTGCATCAATTCTGCTCTAGATAAAAAAAACAACAACACAAAAATTAATATAAAACAACTTACCAGTTATTGAACAGGCTGTTTTGAGATGCCAGTTACATAAGGTAGTGCAGTTTATTTTCATCATGATATATTCAAATTCCTATGTCAAAAAGGATTTAAAGATCACAATAAACTGTAGTAATTGCACATCACTAGCACTCACTTTATCCTCAAAGCAAGCTGCAAGCTTTCATGGCTTCTCTTATGAATTGTTGCACCTATAAATTGCTGTTTTCACACATGCCTTGCTTTTGGTAGAGAGGTGAAAATGTTCCCAAGAGGTAGAAATTTCAGTGCCATTTTTTGTATTTATTGGGATCCTATTTGACACTTTTGCAGAAAGTATGCATTTTAAAGTGGAAGAAAGGTTTATAAGGTGCTTTGGAATTAAAAATCTGAAAATAGTGGAATGCATTTGTATCATTCTCCGTTTATTGTAGCCAGTGAGAGTCCAACTGTTGCCAAGAGTACTGTGGACCGTACTACTGGTGGAAATCCACATCGGAAGTAAAAGATGTATCAATGGGAATGTGGAAAGTAGCAAGAAGGGTAAAACATAAGTTTTTTACAGTTTGTCATAAGCCATGTAAGGGACATTGCATGGGGCTCTGATTAGATAAAGCCAAAACTGAACTCTGTGGCCTACATGCAAAATCCTGTGTGTAGTTGGAAAATTACCATTGCACATCACCCAGAATACACCATCCCTATGGTGAAACATGGTGATGGCAGGAAGATGGCAGCTGTTCACAGTCTATTGGAATCTGGATGGAGTCGAATACGGGGCAATCCAGGAAGAAAACCTGTGAAATGCTCCAACGTGAGATGGGGGAGGAGTTATACAGGACAGCAATCACAAATATTCAGCAAAGGCAAAAAAATATATAATGGTTTAATTCTAAGCATATTTAAGCATGGAATGGCCCAGTCAAAGCCCTGATCTAAATTCAATTGAAAATTTGGAGAAAGACTGAAAATAACTATTCACATGTACTTCATCTGTTCTGAATGAGATATTATGTAAGAGGCAAAGGGCATATGCTTGTTTCTAGATGTGCAGATATAGTAGAGACAAACTCCCAAATAACCTGCAGCTATAATGTGGTTCTACCAGTATTGCCTGTAGGGAACTGAAAGCAACTGGATGCAACATGTTCAGCTTCTAAATTTTATTGTATCTTCCTCTTTCCGCTTCTTTCTAATGCACTAGTTGGTCTTAAATTAAACCCTCGTAAATTAGATTACATTTTTTTTTTCAAGATAAAATCTAGAAAGGTTCAAGAGTTATGAATACAGTGGAGACGCAAATGTCCTCAACAATTCTGGAGTTTTTTTTTTCCCCCAGGATTGGAAAAAAAACCCTTCAATTTCAAGCTGGACCATTAGTGATATTGATTTCATTAATGAAGGATTCATTCCATAAATTCAGTTCATCTCTTGTAGCGCATCTACTGCACAAGGTTATTCTAGTGGTATTACTTCAGACTACCGGTTCTTGTATTGTTACATGAGTCATATTGAATTTATATTTTTGAATAAATCGTCAAGAAACTTTGTTTGCTATCCACTATGGCAAGAAGTAAATGTTAATTTCCTCTGCGTGTTTTGTGCCTGATGAACAGTGATGTCTGTTTTCTACTGACATTACTTGCAGAGTCTGTTCTAAACACATTTTATATCATTAAATGACTTAAAATATCTCTACAGTAAATATTTGATCCTCCCTGTTATATTTTTTATTTTTTTGGGAGATTTTAACGACACAAATCACAATATTTATCTCCCCAAACAGATGGCACAATATTCCCGTTTTAATTTATTAATGTTGCTTTAACAACAATCTGTTTATGAACGCTCCACAGTCCTGACCAACTGCTCTCTGATCTGCTAAAGGAAAACACAGCTTTTCAAGCAGGATTGGTTTAAAAGACCTGATAATATTAAAATACTGACACTATTTTTATGAATGAATTTGGAAGCAACAGTTCAGCTGGATTCGTAGAATTAACCCACATAAACACCTGTGACAGACCAGTAAGATGAGACTATGAAGTTATATTTATTTTATTTATTGAAATTAGTGTATATAATCCCATATTGCAAAAAATGTCGGCTCAATCTACCTTTCAGACCGGTCCAATTCAAGTGGAGTTTTGTTGGAAAGGTCTTTCCATTGCCAAACACACCTGATCATGCCATGAAGGTTCTGATGCAGTATGGAAAAGGTGGAAATTTGGGAATTTGATTCAGGTATTTTCCCAGGTTGAATAAGAATGGACAGACTGCAGAAAAAATATTTATATTTCCAGACTCTGTTAGTATTATTTTCCATAAATTCAGAGTGAACCTTGGTACTGAAAAATATGTGCGAACTTTATCGTCAATATCTATTTTATTTTTATGGACTTTATAACAAGGGCTGCACCGAAGTGCCTTACAGCAAGCATACACGATATACTAGTAGATAGTTTAAAATCTTAAAAAACAGACTCAGATTAACATTTATATCAAGAGCCAGTGAGTTGAATGAGATAACTAAGCTCAGTTGTTTGTTACAATAGACAAAAGTTTTTATTGTGACTGCATGTTGATCTTTAGTAAGCGTGCTACCAGTTCCTGAGGCTTTTTTTCATCTAGCCAAGTAGGACTTAGTGTTGACATTGCACCAGTTTTTCTGTTGTAGAGTTTTTGCTTGCTCCATTTCAAAAAGAAACACTAGCAATACTGTTTTAGCCCTGGAGATGGTTTGGTGGAAAAAACTTCCTCACAACCACATGTGAGCAGAGGTTACAGATAAAGAAAGGTCTTTCTATTTTTTCTTTTTTTTCTTCTTTTTTTTGCACATTCTCCTCCTAATCTAAAGTATTGACGTTATTGTAATGTTTTCTTTAAAGTGAGAGATGATAACATCATTTATCATTGATCAAATTTTAGATGGGTTAAATGATGGCAAATTAACTCATGGTTTGCTAAAGGTGTTTTCTTCCTGGCGTTTCGTTAGAAAGGCGATGCTGGTAAAGGTCATAGCTGTTATGAAACCTCTTATGATATCTATCCCGGAGTTTCTCACCCTTATCTAGCTCCTTCCTCTACATTTCATTTATGTCTGTTTCTGTCACCCTCTCTCTCAGGGTCTGCAGGGAATTCATGTGGCTCAGCTCAGATGAACTCCTACTCTGACAGCGGCTATCAGGATGCCAGCAGTGGCTACCTCAGCAGGCAGAACCAGGGCAAGGCTGAACTCAAGATGCAGCACTCCTTCCCTGGAGCTGGCACCGGCACATTAATGAGGAACGCCAGGGCTGAGGGGCAAGCTTCAGCCCAGGTAATGACAGCCGGTGTATTTAAAGCATATCGCTGTGTGTTATCCTACTATACACACTGTTATTTACAGGAGATAAAAAATGATAACGCTACTAAAGAGGCATGGACGGGGTACTAGTTAGGGTTTGCCGAGATGTCAGCGAAAGAGTCTGAGTGAGTTATCTCTGTGTAGATAGGACAGAAAAACGGTGAACCATCCTGCCCACCTGTTGCTGTGCACTGCCAATCAGTTGACTGATGGAAATCTACATTTGTCCTTTTCAATAAAAAACTAATTTATTTCAGATCCTACAGTAGAAAACAAAGCATCATCCATCACTTTTATTAAGTTACCTCTGTTACTGGCTACTGGACTAGATAACTCAACCATTTACCCAGATATTATCAGCTAGGCACACTTGTGTTACTCCATAAGGAGAAGAACAGCTAAAAGATGTTCTAAGCAGAAAACCTATTGGGAACTAATCTCATACTAGCTCATGTCTGCTACCAAAACTTTATGTTTTTTTCTTAGTGGCTATAGAAATGCAAAGGCTTTACAGCACAGAAGGTGCATATTGAACTGAGCAGCTCAATCTAATCATGATTCACACAATTTAGTACACAAAGGCAGCAAGAAACCAAATGGTGCCGTCACACTCTGGAGGGGGGAGATAAAGCAAACATGGCCTTCAGTAAAGTCATGACCTGTGATGAAAGGGCTTATATAATCCCCTGTTATTTAAAATGTCATTTTCATTGTAGAAGTTAGTGTGTGTCAGAGAGTTCAACACAGCGTGTTAATATTCTTTATACCATCTTTTAGGCTGAGGAGGCATGTTGCCAATTATGTTTGTTTATTACCTGCAGGTTCCCGCAGTGACAGCAGCTCTGCCTGGCCGTGCAATGCGGAGGGTTAGCTCAGTGCCTTCTCGCTCTCACTCGCCAGCCTATGCCAGCAGTATCTCCCCTTCCCGTGGCTCCCTGCGTACCTCAGTTGGCAGTGCCTACGGCTCCCCTGTCGTAACAGAACCTAAGCCTCTCTCCAACATCCACTTTACAACCTTGCCCTCTGTGCAGCGCACTGGTAGCATTGGCGGCGGCTCGCCATACACCCCCCAGAAAACCTCCCCCGCAGGACTGAGGCGCATCAGCTCCACAAACTCACGGCCTGGCTCCACTAGCCGCACCACCTCGCCCTATCAGACCTCGGCAGGGTCAGCGTCGGGTCGCATGGGCTCCCCCCTGACGCTGGTGGACCCTCCGCTGATTAAGCAACCGACTCACTCTTCTTCTCCAGTCAGGGCTAGCATGACCGCCGTGCCCCAACACTACAGCTCCACTCTGCCTCGCTCCATGCTCCACAACACTGACCCCTATGGACCTCAGAGTTACGACATTTATGAGAGGATGACTCGACCTGACAGCCTCACAGGTGTGCTGCTAATGACACACACACACACTCACACTGCTTTCGTATGTGCATCTGTGGTGTTCTACATTTTAGGGAAATGTTATGAGTTTAGGAGTAAGAAGCATTGGGGTAAGAGAGATGAGACTTTATGACTGACTCTGTGTGTCTGGTTGTGGATTATTACCTTATTAGGACCTTATTAGGAGAAAATCACTTCCCTTGTTGGCACCAGTGCAGCTTATGGGGTCTAGTAGCCTGGTCCTAATGAGAGTAAAATGAATATTATTTTGTTTAGAGTTAGTTTTTGAGATATTAGTTGAGGTCAATTTAAGGCTAACATCATGGTGTCCGTGTACACTACAAACTACAAATCAATTTTGTGTCACAAACAGAATGAATGTTCTCGTTTTTGAGCGTTTGCGTAATTTATTCCCAGGAACGGATCAGGATATTTTTGGAAAAACATGCCTGCCCAAACTGGTTTGTACATGTCATCCTTGTAAGGGATTAGAGCAAAAAATGAGAGCTGGCAGATGAACCTTGATTTATATCTGGTCCTTATCTGAAGTCAAACCAACAGGAAAATACCTGCCTGTGTTCATGCTCTGCTTTCGCACTCAAATTCATTTCATGCTCACAAAGCAGGCTGAACAAATATTCAAAACAAAATGTGTTGCATAACATTGTCTGATAATCAAAACTTTGTTTTCATTACAATTACTAGTGTAGGTGCTTGCAGTGAAAAGAGCAATAAACTATGTTTCTCATACAGATAATTGCCACACTCGCATATACTGATTCTGATTTAATTTCAGTTTTCTCTTAGGAGGATAAGCCAAGCTGCTTCTCAGAAAATATTCTGTTTAGCGAATAATTAATTTTTTTCCTTCTCAACCTCATGCTGCCTGGGATTTCCTAAGATGCTCTAATTGATGGTGATATTAAAGGTGAAACTTTGATTGTCACGTCTGTTTCTCATCTTCATGTGTCTTTTGTGTAGATGTTAGTGCCGCTCCACTGGTGTCTTTCATTCATGATCAGTCTGTATGTCGTCTTTAACAGGTTTTACAGGATATCAGTAAATGTGTGAGTGTCACTCGTATCATCATTAGCCTGAGCTGCACTTCATATGCATCCAGTGTTTAATCTGGACTGCAAGGCTGTGAAAAACTGGCATAGGTGATATTAAATAAGTTCTACGTGAGCTTTTATTTTATTTTAGTTGACTAAGTCTTGTTGACAATGCAGTAAATCTCCGGAGAGTGTGTCGCAATCGACTTAAATAAAACTAATTTATTTGAGGACAAACGGTGAAGGTCAGATCCATTTCTCACAGAGTGATATGTTTCAGGTGTTCATTTCTCTTAATTTCAGTTTTTCTTAGAAAGACTATGAACCACTTTTACTTTTACTAGCTTGATCATTTCAAAATGTTTAGCCTATACTCCAAATATATTAGTTTACATTTTTCTCTAAATGTAGTTGATTTTCAAAAAATAAAAAATAAATTAAATGAAGTGGCCACAGGTGACTGTGTTCAGCAGAGAAATTTCATGAAGCTCCTTCCCAGCTCTTTTTTTGATCAGACATCTTTTCTGTGCTTTCCTTCTTCTCCTCCTTATTGTTTTTCTTCTTTATCTTATTCAACTCCTATCCTATTCCCATCGTCTCTCTCTTTTTACATTTTCTACAAATGCACCCTCTACACTTTGCCTTTATTACAGTAATTTGTCACCCGTGTCTGATGGGCCATATTAATCGGAAGTGGAATGATCACATCATCCAAATTGCAAGTATTTGCAAAAAGTCACCAAACGACCCAAAACTACATGTTTTTACTCAGAAATTAGTCCTTCAATTTTTTTTTTTTTGTATTTTATTGCTCCTTTCATGAGTTCCTAAATTATTTCTGTTAAAAGTTCTTTTTTGCTTTGTTTCTCTTCTATCCCTTTGTGTTCTTTCTCTCCTCTCTTTTTCTTTTTCTCCACCACCCACCTGGTCCCACCGCCTGCACACTAACCTGTAGAATGTCATAGCTTCCCTTTCCTGCTGAAGAATGGAAAATGAAGACAAATTGTCCCTAATAATGTGCTCATTACATTCTGTCCATTGGAGAGAAGAGTGGGACAGGGGGAAAGAGGAAATGGCATTTCTCCTCTCTCATTCTGACAAGCGAAGCTGCCTTTGAAGTTTTGACCATCCTGCAGCCTATTATTGCTACTTTTTACTTTCTCGTGTGTAGTGAGATTTTGGTAATCCTTCCCCTTTTTATTTGCTGAGCATTTGCTGGTCTGACAGGATTTGTGAATATTATATTTGAGAAATGGATCCAGCTGTATCTGTTTCTCCAAAGCTAGCATCCGCCAAGCCACCAGCGCCTTTCATCCAGTCTCTGCCAAGTGTAATCTGTTAACGCCACGGTGAGAGGGCTGAGGGGGGAGAATTAAATGACTATAACACAGAAGGAATGTGGGCCATTCATCCTCAACAGACACCAGAAAGTTATTTCTCCCTGAGAATTTGCAGATGCTTTTAGAAGTGACTGCAGCCTTTCCATCAGGGGAATAGCGTAAATAAGGCACATAGACTAGTTTCATGATGGGCTATTTTAATGTGGCTACTTTATGGAGTTGCTGAAAGAAAGAGATCAAGACTTGAAGCTTCAGATGCTGGAAAATTGTAGTCCTGAAAATAATGGCTCTAACAAACTTCCTTGGTTCTTTGAAAAAGTTCCTTCAGTCCAAACATACCAATGTTGGTAGGTCAAATCTTGCTTCCTGTTTTTTGTTGTGGCTTAATTTTCACTATGATATGGTAATGACTGATTAGTAAATTGAATAATTCTGATAAGCTATTCAACCGTTTCTGTTCGAATAAATTAATCTCACAATCATTTCAACAAGAGGGATAAAAATGCCAACTTTTTGGGCCAGAGTGTATATACAATCACCTTGATCTTTTTTATTATATGGACATGAACAGATTTTATATTCATCTTAGTCGGATTTGTTTTGCCTACATTCTAGAAAGATGGGTTATGTAATGGGAATAAATTATTTGTGTACATAAAGAGCTGCGTGTTGCCAGAGCTTGAAAGACGCATGCTAAAGCCTTTCTTTATTCTCATGTTGCATCAGTCCACCATCGGCTGTTTTCAACGCAACTTCCTCGTCTACGCAAATATTTTGTCACACCAATCAAGTGTTGAAGATACTAATTTGCAGTATAGCAGTACCAGTGTGTCCAGTTATTGGTAAGATAACGTGTAAAAATTCTGATTATGTTTATTACCATAACTTAAAAACATCCCGTCAATACCTTTGTTTCATTACCCTGCCTCAAATGGTTTACAATGTTGAGTTTATTGTACAGAAAGAGTGATGACATTTTGGTGCTGAGATGCCCTAATTGTTCTTGCTTCTTTTATGTCATGTTAGGCCAGTAAGTGGTATTTTATTGACGCCTGGAACAAATTTCCAGATCTTATCACAACTGTCCTGAAATGTGTTAAATCACCTTAAAGGCCTGACGGGTTGTCCAGATCTGCATTTGAACACATCTTCAGTCCACCCTATTCATTCTTCCTTAGATCCCCCAGGATGTGTATTGCCACCAGGCCTGAACAGCCATCTTTTTGAACAGGCTTTTACAATGAATGAGAACGTTTTGGTGGCCAAAACGGCCTCATTAACACTCCTTTTATTTTCGTGTCTTCCTCACACCCTCGGCTTTCCACCACCTTTTATATTATTCTCCACATTCCTTTTTGATTCATCCGCCTTTTCTTATGTCTTTCATTACCTCCATCCACCGCTCCCCTAAAAACCTTTGAACAACAGAGCTGCTGATTTCCTGCCAACCTGCAACTACTCCGCATTGTGAGCAGTACCACATAGTGAAAGACTTCTCTGACTATTTAGTTTGCCACAGCACTGCGCAGAGAATATATATAAATTATAATAAAAATATAAATTAATCCATAAAGCAGTTCCTAGCTGTCCCAAACAGTAAAAGTGAAGAAAGTCTTGCCCTGGGAAGCCATAAACCCTCTAAACTTAACATTTTGATTGCATTCAAGCAGATTTTTAATTTAATTTATGGCAGCATCTATTTAAACATGAAATGGACAACAAAAAACCAGTTTGGTGTTTAGTTCATTATCATAATCACAGGAATCCAAATACTTATTTCAGTAAGTTTTGTTCCTAGTGTTAAGCAATACAATGTTGTGCAACATTTCTAAGATCTAATTGCAATGTATGTGACCTTGATGCTGTTGTAGAAGACAGAAATGTAAGAGTAATTCAAGTAGCCACTCATTTCCAGCATGGTATGTGGAAAGATCTCTCTGAACCCTGAACCTGTCAGATGTTGCCTGGTCTGATGCGCCTCGTTTTACGGAACATTAGGTCTGTAGGGTCAGAATCTGGCCACAGTGACAGAAGCATGGATTCATTCTGCCTTGTATCAGTGATTCATGTTGGTGGTAGTGGCATAATGATGTGTGTGGGATGTTCACTTGGCATGCTGTGGGCCCCTTAGAAACAACCAAACATAATTTGAACCCCATTTGCTACTTCAAAGTTATTGCAAACCATGTAAATCTCCTTTTGTCCACACTGTACTCATCTTCCACATGCTACATTTCAAGTCTTTTTTTTTTTTTTTTGTCGAAGCTGAATTACTAATTGCATTAGACCGTTTAAATATAAGCATAAAAGTTTCAACCCACAGCTGGTAGTTCACAGCCAGCTCAATTAGACCACAGTTATCATTTTAATCATTATTAGCAAATTCAAGTGATTCTTTATTAGTGTCTGTCTCAGCAATAAAATATCTTTGGAGTCAATTTTCCTAAGCTCCCTGCAGAGCTACTGTTTTTTAGAAGACCTCAGAGGTCATCATCAAAACGGTCCACTACTTTCATCTAAAAGCTATGCTCTCCTTCTCCCAAGAGTTTCCAGTCCACAAGGAGACAAACATCCGTATTTATTAATTTTTTTAGTTTCATGTTGTGACAGGACTCCCTCATTTAGCTGGTTCTGCATGGTAGGCTTGGTGTTTAGTTACAGTCGGCAGCTGAGTTCATGCTGTTGGAGAGGACCCAAGTGATGTCTGCGGCTCTCGATATGTGCAATGAGCAGTAAGTTGCCAACTGTACAGTGACCCAGGGGGGTTCACAGTTTCATGAGCTCCATTGATGTGAGGCTTAACACAAACAAACATAGGCGCTGAGATCACTTGTATTGGGTGGGCTTACTTGGATTTAAATGAAGAAAGAAGAAAAGAAACCGTCTTTATAGCCACTTTTATATTTCACATCAGGCATGTGGTTTTCATTTTTCCTCTCCTCCAATTAGCAGCCCTAAAGCTTTAAACATTTATTGCCTCTTCATTTACAGTATAAATTTACATTGTGTCTCTAAAGGAAAACAAAGTTTTGTGTAAACTGCATTTTAGTCAGTTTCAGTGTAACATAATCAAGCATCACTGATTGCTCCACAGTAACTTTGATACCAAGTAATCACATCCACATTCCAGTGCATTAGTGTTTTTATGTTGTAACAGTAAGATATGAACAAAATCTCCTTTTTGAACTGGTTTATTGTAGTTTATTCAAAACTGAAGTAAAAACATTATAGGTTCAATACCATCTTTTCTGATATGAAGAGCCAGACAAGTTGGCAGTAAAACCTATAAATAATCCATTGATTCCCCATCTTGGACTTTCTCATTTAATTTCTCTGAGGATCAGCTTCACACTGCCAAGTCAGGCCACACTAATGTCACAACAAGATCCTGTGAAACATTTGACTTGTTTGACTTCGATCTGTCTGATGTGGCCGCAGTGCTCTTCTTAGATGTTAACATGTTTTCTACATCTGTTTCTTTTCTTGCCTTTACTTGCATTACATTCATTTGGTTATCCTGTCATCACGTCAAATTCTTACAAATCATATTTTTAGCAAAGTAAATGTTCACTTCACAGCTGTAAATATAAAGTTGTCAAGTATATTAAAAGATAAAAAGAAACAATTTCTTACATTTTAAATAATTTTAAAAGAAACGCGTCTGATTTTTGATACTCTTGTAGAGCATTAGTCCTTTGATATTTTCCACAAGGTTGCATTATTGCTGTGCGGTGATCAATGCCAACTTTGTCATTCAGGAAATAGCATAGCTTTTTAGCAATGACATCACCTGTAAAGACAGTAAAAGGAGGCAGGCTGTTTACTGCAAATTATTCAGTGTTTATCTTGTAACACACTAAAGGGCAGGGCAATAATCGGCAGAAATTAATTTATAGTATTTTTATTACGTTATTAAGTACTTTTATTCTTTTTTGTTTCTTCCCTTTTACCTGCTTTATAAGCAGATGGATGAGATTAAAGTAATTTACAGTGATTAATTGTTGCTCATTAACACGCAGGAGTAACATTTTGTCACTTCGCACTGCCTCTTTAAGAACTATGCTACTTGCAAACTGATCATTCTAGCTATCTACCTGCTAACAGTTCTCCTCCTTCTGCAGGAATACGGAGTTCCTATGCCAGTCAGCACAGCCACCATGGACAGGACATGAGGTCAACCATCTCCCCAGACCGCCACATCGCACCCATATATGAGGACAGGACTTTCCGGGGCCCGTTGTACCGCAGCCCCAGCCACACCCAGCAGGGGACCCTTTACAGGAGCGGCTCAGGTTGGTCAAACTGTCTTCTTCAGAGAGTCTCGTAAAGATAGTAGCAGACAATCCATGAAGTGTAAACACCTTAAGCCTCCTAACTCGGCAAATAATCTTGTTAAATGGGAAGAATGGCTTGCTTACAGTTTGTCGAGACCCTGCACAATACTCTGAATGAGACTGGAAAAGATGGGTTTGCGTTTTTAGAAAGCTGAGAATCTGATGTTGTTTTGTTTTTGTTTGTTTTGTTTTTTTGTTGTTGTTTTTTACAAAGATCCCAAAGTCATGGACAGTGGCAAAGATCTAGAATCATTGTAAAATAAATTAGTCAGGATTTTTTTTGTATTTTTCTCTGTAGTCCCAAGTATGACATTAACACTTTTAATTTTTTGTGTTTTTACAAATTGAGAAAATGATTCATTATTCTCCAGCTAGGATATAAAATCCATTTTCATTTTAGAATGATCCTCTTGTGGTCTGATTAGTTAATCTATTTTACTTCTTGAACCGGAATTGACTAATCTATAAAAAAAGGGACATGGATCTTTAGTTTTAATCCACAATAGAAGGGATGAATCATAGGCTAACTTTGGTGTCGCCATCTACAGTTGTATTCTTGTACAGTGCCTACACTGTCCAGAAAATAATGCTGAATAATAGGAACGCACAATATTTATTGTACACAGTAGAAATGATGGACCTTTGGCCTA